>NW_003852594.1:2236775-2239833 GCF_000181295.1 Otolemur garnettii | reverse complement strand
TTTTTTTTTTTTATAATTTACTCTGGTCTGGGGTGTTCTGCAAGTCCTCTGAGAAAGGGACAAGCAAGAATCTTCTTACATAGGTGATAATCAGGCCATATTCAGAGAAAAACGAATCAAGTGGAAAACGTTTGTAAAGTATCAACTGTTTTTACCCAACATCATCGTTTTTCAAACTCATACAAACCTATGAATAGTTTACGACACTATAAAAAGAAATAGCAAACTTCATACGGTATTTACAATCCAAGAGAAATACTCAGTTCAGTTTAAACACTGTAGTTAATATGGGCACCACTTAGGCACTACTCCTGGGAAACTTGTAGTCCAATAAACAAACAGAGAGAGAGAAAAATTGTATCCTAAGCTATGAATGTCATAAGATTCTCAAGATGAACTAATTGTTTCAGTTTTAAAATTCAGAAATGACTTATTGGCGGAGATAACTAAATATTCACCACACAAACATAAAGGGAGAGGTATCTCTGGCAGAGGCAACTGCTTGAAATAAGGCAGTCCAGGGTCTGAGATCATTCCGGCTAGTGTTCTGCTTCCCTTTATTACAGCCAGCCCCCACCTGACCTGGCCAGGTGAAGGGGGCTCAGCAAAGAGCTGAGTCTCCATCTCCTCCAGCCATCAATGGAGAGAAAATATGAGTGGGATGTGGGCTAGTTAACATTCTGCTCTCCTCCTCTGCTCTGACGTATGTCTTTGGGGGTTGTGCTGTGGGGAGAGAACATGTGGCTGGAAACTCAGTTTCTTTTCTTCTTTTTATTAAATCATAACTGGGTGTACATGTCAGATATATTAATAGTAGAGCATATATGTGTAAACACAACAATTAAATAAATGAGGTGAACGATATGTTTGATGTAAGCATTCCAAATCATATATAAAATCAGCACATTGTACCCCCTAAATGCAGTAATGTACGCCGTTATGAACTAATAAAAAATTTTTTAAAGTATGACAATACAACCAATTTGAATCATAAAATTATCATTATTTCTCAAAAAAAATCTTAACTGTGTACATTAATGCATTTATGGGGTACAATGTGCTGATTTTATATACAATTTTGAGTGCTAACATCAAACTGGTTAACATAGCCTTACCTCACTTATTTGTTTGTTAAGACATTTATACTCTACTCTTAATAGATCTGACATGTACCCTTTCAATATGCACCATAAGTGAGAAGCTCAGTTGCTATTCCCATCCTTCAGTAACAGAACAGTTTGCATCTGCCTTCCCTCTCCTTCCTCCCTGGTGGCAGCTAGGTCCAGAGAGGAGCTGAGTACACATTCTTATATGGAAGCAAGGATTTGACGGAAGTTGATTTCCCAAAGGATATAATCAATGAGCTGGAAGACAGATCAATAGAATTTGTCATTCTAAACAAAAAGGAGAGATTGTATTGGAAAACAGTGAACAGAGCATTAGAGAGACCTATGGGAAAAAAATAACAAAGAGCTACCATTAATTTCAGTGTGCCAGTGTAAAAAGTGAGAGAGAGATTGGGATTGAAAAGAGTATTTTAAAAAGGTTAAAGCCTTCTCAAATTTGGTTAAAAACTAAATTAAATTTAAAAGCTTTACATATTTAAGAATATGAGTGAATCCATAGAGGATACACTGAACGAAATCTATACCAAGACACATCATCATTAAACATTTGAAAATAAAAAAACCCAACAATCTTGAAAGCAGCCAGAGAGAAATAGCACTGAAATAGAACCTGATTCCATTTTGGTATTTGACTGCTGACTGCTTTTAATCCCACCATTTGCCTAACTCTTCTTCCCTACATGTGAGAAGGCTGATAAGAAAGCCTGGTGTTCCCCCACTTGGGTGCAGGTGCAATGTTGAAAACACACAAGACCTGGCCCACATGCAGGCAATGGCACCCAAGGCCCCAACCAAGATAAAATTCAAGCCAATGCCCTTTTTTTACTATCTCAAATGATTTTTGGAATTTTTATGCTTTTTTTTCCCAGAAAATCTCATTATGAAAGGAATAAACCTTATCATTTATTGATTTTTACCTTTGGTGAACGTATGCCTCTTTAGTTTCCAAATCTAAATTAAATTTTGTTTGAGGAGTCCATCTTGTCTCTGCAAGGACTACAACAGTTGTATTACTTAGGGGGCCTGATAATTCAAATGAATTGAATCAGATTTCTCATGGAAAACCTAAAACGCCAAAAGAAAATGGCACATTTTTCAAGTACGATTATAGAAGAAAACAAATGTCAACCATGAATGAAGTCTATACACAGTGAAAATATCCATCAAGAGAGAAGGGGAAATAAATGAATTCTCAGAAAAAGAAAAACTAAGATAATTTGTTGCTAGTAAATTTACTTTATGAAGTGGCTAAAAGAAGTTCTTTAAAAGGGATGATGGCAGAAGAAAGCTTAACACCTCAGAAAGAAAAAAAATAACATCAGAATGTGTAAATATAAGGAAAAATAGACTATTTCTAATTAGTTTTTGATAATATGTCATATTATATGATAATAAATGATGATAATACTATCTGATGTGATGCTCAACTCATGTAGAAAAGATATTAAAGACAATTATACTTAAAAAGTGAGAAGGATAAAGGAATATAAATTAAAATAAGGTATGTATATGCATATTTCTCAAATATTTATAATAGACCACAGTGATACTTTTTAATATGTACATAATTATGTATCTGAAGATATCACTAAGTACACTATACAAAGTGACATACTAAAAATCCTATAAATACATCAAGATGAAATCCTGAAAAATCTTTTAAGTACTCCACAGAGGTAAGAAAAAACAAAGATAGAAATGGACAACAGGAAATAAAAAGAAAATAATAAAAGTGGCAAATTTAAATTCTAACATAAATATATACCTTGAATAATAAAACATGCCAATTAAAATGTAGCAGATATTGTTCCAGTGAATAAACAAAACATGGTCCAATAATACATAGTCTACAAGAAATACCAAATAGAATGTGGAAAGCTGGACCTAAAAGGATAGAAAAAAATATGTTATACAGGTACTAAAAAAAAAAA
>NW_003852594.1:2234814-2236261 GCF_000181295.1 Otolemur garnettii | reverse complement strand
CAAAAAAAAAAAAAAAAAAAGTCCTGAAATACATGAATTAAAAAACTGATACAACTGAAAGAAAATATTGAAAAATCTGTTATTTTGGTCAGGGAATTCAGCACCCTACACTTGCACTGATGGAATTACTACTGGAAAAGAAGTCATCAAGATTATTGAGTGCATATATTCTGCTTATAAGTTTCCTCCATATATTTTCATGGCTGGATAGTTTATTTCTTTTTAGCATTGTGTAGTATATGTATCTCATTGCTTTTTCCATTCATCTCTCTGAAGGGCATTTTGGTTGTGTCCAAGTTTTGGCAAGGTCTTGTTTTATATGTTAAATCTATTTTGGGTTAATTATTGTCTGTAGGAATGAGAGAAGGTTCTACTTTCATTCTTCTCTATGCACATGTCCAGTTGTTCCAACACCATTGATTAAAGAGATTGTCCTATTCCTATGGCTTGTTCTTGGCACCATTACTGAAGTTAAAATGACTGTAATTAACATATGTATTACCTCAAATGCTTATCATTTTTAAAATTTTTTATTAAATAATAGCTGTGTACATTAATGCATTTATGGCAATGCATTTATTTCTATGCAATTGTATATAAAACCAGTACAATGTGCTGGTTTTATATACAATTTGAAACTTACCATTTTTATAATGAGAATATTAGTAGTTGGATTGTTCATTATAAAAACTCTTAGGTAGGAGTGTCTACAAATAAATTCAGTTAATATCATACTTACTTGTGAAATGCTAAATTCATTCCTTCTAAGATTGAAATAAGATTAGGATGTCCACCCTTACCAAGGCATTTATTGTACTGGAAGTGCTAACCCCTGAATTAAGATAATAAGAAGAAAAGATTGTGTGTGTGTATGTGTGTGTGTATAAGTTATGGACACCCAGTGTGCAGTATGGTGACTATAGTTAATAATATTGGATTGTATACTTGAAATTTACTAAGAAAAAAGTAATAAATTTCATAAGAACTTGTAAAAATTTCTATTTGAAGTCATGGATATGTTAATCAGCTTGTTTATGTTAATCATTTTACAGTGCATATATACATGAAAACATCATATTCTATATGTTAAATATATACAATTTTATTTGTCAATCATAAATATATGAAGCAGAGAAAATGTGTGGTTCTTCAAAAAATATCAATAATATTGACTACCCCCTACCAAGTATGACAACCAAAAAAGGAGGGAAGACACAAATCACCAATATCAGAAATAAAACAGGATGTTACTATAATAGTTCCTATATTCATTAAAAGGATAACAATGAAGTATTATGAACAATTTTATACTTACAAATTTGATGATGTCAAATATATATATCAATTTCTTTTTTTTAAGTTTTTATTAAATCATAACTGTGTACATTAATACTATCATGGGGTACAGTGTGTTGTTTCTATATACAGTTTGAAATTCTTTCATCCA
>NW_003852594.1:2228207-2232916 GCF_000181295.1 Otolemur garnettii | reverse complement strand
AATAAATTTTCCTCTCAGGACTGCTTTTGCTATATCCTACAGGTTTTGGTAGCTTGTGTCTTCATTGTTGTTATGCTCAAGGAAGGTAATGATTTCCTTTTTAATCTCTTCCTGCACCTAACTGTCATTCAGCATAAGGTTGTTTAATTTCCATGTCTTTATGTGGTATTGAATGCTTTTGCTGGAGTTGAGTTCCACCTTTATTGCCTTGTGGTCTGAGAAGATACAAGGTAAAAATTCAATTCTTTTGATTCAGGTGCCAAAATGTGGAAACAGCCTAAATGCCCACCAACCCAGGAATGGATTAACAAGCTGTGGTATATGTATACCATGGAATACTATTCATCCATTAAAAAAGATGGAGACTTTTACATATTTTGTGTTAACCTGGATGGAAGTGGAGCATATTCTTCTTAGTAAAGCATCATAAGAATGAAGAAGCAAGACCTATATACTCAATTCTGATATGAGGACAATTAATAATGTGGTATATTCTGGGGATGTGTGGGGAAGGGCAATGAGGGAACATGGAGAGGGAAGGGGGATGGGGCTCACGGTTTGCAACACAACTTTTGGGGGTGGGACACAATTATAAGAGGGACTTTACTTAACAAATGCAGTCAAGACAACTTGGTTCTATGTACTCTCAATGAATCCTCAACAATGAAAAAAGAAACAAAAACGGTAGCAGGCATGGATATCCACTTCATATTCTCATTGGACAATTGCCAGAAGTTGTTGGCAGCACAATAAGACAAAAAAGGAAAATAGGTATAGTGAACGTGAATTAAAAAATAAAGACCACCTATTTTTAGATGAAAGGACTAGTTTCCTTAAAGAACCTTTCTAGAACCTAGAAAGAAAATCCCAGAACTAATAAGTGAGTTTAGGATGCATGCAGGAAAGAATCACCATGCAAAAATCAGTAGCATTCTTTATATTAATAAAAACACGTAGAAACAAAAATTAAAACAAATGAAGAAACTGATAGACAGTGAAGGAGAGGCTCAAGATGGCTAGGTAGAAGCATTTCATGATGCCTGTCTCCTCTGCTTGGAAGAACCAGAGTAATTTATATAGATAGTAACACTTAAGAGTACATTATCAATAACAGAATGCTAGGATTCAAGAAAGAAGTGATGAAAGAAGTGGATACAAAAACTGGGGAAGGAGCAGGAAGAAAGGAAGCCTCCCTGGCTGGGAATGACAGAGATCCATGAATGACTTCTCTATACGGGTCAGGGTTTAGTAAGAGGCTACCAGTGCCAATGTTTCCACTGTCCAGGAAAATTGTCAGGCAATCCAGCCAGCAAGAGGATACCTTGACCTTCCCAGCCCCTTAAACTCCCACAGAAAACTACCAGAGATCATGGGACAGAACAGCTCTAGCAATGAAACTTGCCCTGGGTCCAACACATTTTCTGGAAAGCATTTTGGCAACTTTTAAAAAGATTTAGACATTTGCTTAGCACATGACTGAGCAATTATACTCTTGGGCTTCTATCCCAGAGAAATGAAAATTAAGTTTGTACAAAAATCTGTACCCAAGTGTTGAGATCAGTAGCTCAAAACTAAAATGAACCAAATCTCCTTTAACAAATCACTGGTGAATCAAATTGACACAGCCACAGCAATGGAGCACTATGCAACAATAAAAAGGGACAAACTACTCATGCAGATGATAAGCTAGGCGAATCTCCAAATTGTTATGCTGATTTTAAAAGCCAATCCAAAATCATACTTACCATTTGATGCCATTTGTATAACAATTTTGAAACAATCAAATTATAGATGAGTAAGTGCCAGCAGTTAAGGAAAGGTGGGGATGAGAATGAAGTGGATGTGGCTTTTAGGGGTGACAATTCTCATGTTGTGAATATGTCCTGTATCTTGACTGCATTAGTGTCAGTATTCTGCTTGTGATATAGTACTGCAATATTTTGAGGAAACTGGAAAAAACATATACAGGTTCTCTCTGTATTATTTTTTAAAACCCGGTGAAAATCTATGATTAAAACTATGTTAGTTATATTTTTGTATGTACATTCAACAAAGTATAAATAGTTAATTATTATTAGACAGTAAGCACTTATTGGAAAGTATTGGGAAACACAAATTAAACAATGGGTAGGAGAGGGCCCAGAGGGACTTGAAGTTAATGGTATAAAGTATAAAATTTATTATGCAAGTGATTGCTATAAAAAACTATCACAGACTGATTGGTATAAAGTAACACTAACATCTTGGCTTACAGTTCCTGAGATCTAAAGTCTGAAATGAGTTATACCAAGCTACAATTAAATTGTCAGGAGGGTTGTGGGGTATTTGTTTGTTGGTTTGTTTCTGGTAGCTTTCAGGGAGAATCTGTCCTCTTATTTTTATTTTTTCCTCAACATTTGGAGGCTGCTTGCATTCATTAGCAAGTGGCCCTCTCCTCCATTTTCAATGCCAGGAGGCACTATCTTCAGGTTTTCTCTGACTCCAACCCCTTCTCTTTTCCTGTTTTATGTATAAGAATCAGAAAAATTTATTTAGTTCAAGATGCTTAACTTAATCTCATCAATAAAAACACTTTTGGCATGTAACCTACCATATTCACAAGTATTATTCATAGTTATTTATTGCAGATGATTTTTGAGATAGCTAAAAGAAGTGAAGGCCTGTATTTTCTCCATTCTGTCCAATAGAATTGTTGGAATAGAGTAAACCTAACTAGTAATTGTGTATGTATAGTGGGACAATTTGCCTGTTCTCCAAGTGTTCCAACTCTGTGCTCAAGGCTGGAGCTGAAAAGTAGAGATATAACCATCTATATTTTCTCTATATTGATGTGGCAGAGCATGGATATTCTTTTAATGACTCTTGTGGATTTGGTTTTATTTTTCAGTTTTTGTTGTTATGTCATATGAATTATTTCAAAGATTCCTAATAAGCAGGATGTGCACATCAATATGTTTAATAGTATCTAACTCTTCTCACTCCTATTCAAAGAAACAAGGTCCATACTTTTATGTTCTGTCTTCTATGACACTTTTGTACTGAAAGAGCCAGTGGTCCTTCCTGCTTTCTTGGTTATTTCTAAGATTTATACAAAAAGTAGGTGCAACTTACATAGGACATATCTGCTCTAACTTGCTTGGAGGAGATAATTAACAGCAAAATTAAAAACATTGGTGTACGATACAAAATTTTCTATAATCAACTTATGCAAAGTGAAAATAAATCAGCATAACTTTTCTTTATATCCAAAGAAATGTACTTTTCACGATTTTTTTTCCGTTGTTATCCATTCTCCTTTTTCATTTCTGGAGGTAAAATTATCATAGACATGACTCTAAAAATTGTTCTTCAAAGATTTATATAAGGCCATATGTAACCAGATTTGTAATTTAGAAATATAAGTTCAACTGCAATTTGAAGGATGTGTGATTTGTGGAATAGGAATGACTTGTATTCATCTTTCTTGGATTTTGTAGGATTTTTCCATTTCAGTGAGTTTAGAGCTCATGTGAAATTGCCCTTGGATATTGTTTAGCACAGGTGTATTAGTTAAAGCAACATAAGCGTACATAATATTTTATTTAATGTGTTGTATTGTCTTTATTCATCACAGAAAGTTTGCACATAAGTATTTTCCCTAAAAAGAAAATGTGAAACTCCACCAAACTAAGTTGTCTCCATGGCTTAACCAACTCTACTGTCAGTTCATGAAATTTTAATGAAGTTAACTATAAATTGTAAATGAGTTTAGTATTATTACTTGCTGTGGAGTAGCATAAAGAAAAGTGGAGAAATGTGAAATGCAAAGCCAATGAAATTAACATTTAAAGCAGTAATCAATGAAGACTGTCATTCAGATTCTCAATATATGCTAGACTTCTAGACAAGGAATTCATAAAAACAAGTTTCTAAAATTTTGGCGACAACTTATGTAGTACTTGCCAAGCGCGCTAATGACAACCTGCTGACATCATTTTAAGTTCTCCTTTTAGGCTGAATAGAAATCATTCCCTTGCCACTATTACTTTAACTATTTGACATGATTTATCCCTGATGTCAGAGAGGTTCAATATGATACTTTATCATAAATGTAATAATTCCCTAGCATCCTTGAGATGACATGGAATTCTTTTGTAGACACAAACTGGAAACTTAAAACACACTGTTGGGGGCACAACACGGGGCCACACATGAACATTTACCCCCTCCCCCTTCCTCCTAAGACAAAGGACACAAAGGACTTATTTAGTCCACCTCCTCAAGGATCCTGGCAAAGGACCCTAACCCATCAAACCCCTCTGGGCAAGCTGTGGAGTTTGCCCTCCCACCCCTGGTCCATACAAAAGGGGATCCTAATCGCATCCCCCTGTTGCCACCTTTGCACTGCCCAGTCAGGTGGCTGCCCCCCTTGAATAAAACTGGCCTGAACATCTTAGCTACAGTCTCATCTCTGGGTGCCAAGACTTACACCTTTCACAAACACACACAAAAATCTTTAAGGATAGAATGAATGCTTTTGATGCATACTTGCTGCTGCAGAAAAAGAAACTTATTGTTTATTGTGAACTGAATCAGAGATAAATTACCTTCCTGGCTCGGTGCCTATAGCTCAGCAGCTAGGGAGCCAGCCACATACACCAGGGCTGGCATGTTTGAACCTGGCCAGGGCTTGCGAAACAGCAATGACAACTACAATAAAAAAATAGCCA
>NW_003852594.1:2218593-2228084 GCF_000181295.1 Otolemur garnettii | reverse complement strand
GAAGCATCTATGGCTCAGTGAGTAGGGCACTGGCCCCATATACTGAGGGTGGCAGGTTCAAACCCAGCCCCAGCCAAACTGCAACAAAAAAAATGCCCTGGCATTGTGGCAGGCACCTGTAGTCCCAGCTACTCGAGAGGCTGAGATAAGAGAATCATCTAAGCCCAAGAACTGGGGGTTGCTGTGAGTTGTGATGCTATGGCACTCTACTGAGGGCAACAAAGTGAGACTCTGTCTCTAAAAAATAATAATAATAATAAAATAAATTAAAAAAATTACCTTCCAAACAAGTGGAGAATATTTAACAACAGAAAAGTAGACACATTTCCCCCTTCCATAAGAACACCAGAACATGAATTTATCTAAACATAGTGGCAAGACAAATACTTTTCTGTTGGTTTTACTGTAAATATTCAGCATTTTTCTTTAAATCATTTGAATGTACTTTTAATATACATGGACTATAATTGAAAGCCAAAGTTATTCAGTTACATCACTGGTATGATACATAGGGATATTGGAGAAAAACTACTATTCCGTCCTGTGTGTTATAGAAATGAAAGGAAAAAATATTTTTTCCTAAAATATATTTCTTTGACATATTTTGAGATAGCTCTAAGAGAGTCAGCAAACAGAAATGATCCCACAAAGACAGCTTTGTGGGAGAAATTTATGTCTGAATGAAATCTTCATTGATGACCCTGGGCTTTGCCTTGTAGATCTAGGAAAGATTTACTAAGAGTGTGACATCCTTAAAAGTTTGAAGAAGCATTTGCCATCTCCTCTCTCTGTGGTCTGCTTATGCAAAATTTAAAATTATCTTACACTAACTTTTTGATATTGGTGTCCCTGGAAGTGCAAGGGAGGGAGACATGTCAGGTTCAGTTAGTGTGTTAAATTTATATAGGAAACAACGTCAAATATGAAGTGGCATTTAACTTTCTTTGGCTTATACTTGTATAAATATGTTATTAACATCTATTTGAAAATTGTATGTGATTCCTAAAATTCTGATATTTCTTGGTATATGTTATAAGTAAAAATTATGATTATGAAGTTAAATTATTGTGTGCCACAGAAATAACTAAATTTCCTTGTCAGTTATGTCTTTAACCGTGGCTATTCTAAGATATTCATCATCCACAGACATTTATTATTTTACTTTAATTTTTCTCAAAAAGTGTTCTGTAATCAGCTGTAGTAAAAAATCTTCTTCTTTTTTAAGGAAAGTCATGGAAAGGACAATGATAAGTACCCCCCAAGTACAAGTTTCTGATAACTTTGGAAGTCGTGCCATTATACTAGGTAAAAACTTCCAGGAATTTGATTAAAATTTTATTTTGCCTTTCATGAGTTGATTTTTCAGTGAAATTTCAGAGAGTTGAGGGGACATGTCCCTGTACCCCTGTAGAATTACAGTGCATGTGGCAAATTGGCATTTCACGATTTTACTCACACAAAAATGTTCTTCATGGATCAAGTAATGGGGAAGCAAAGCTTGTCTTTTTTAATAAAAACAACACATTAATTATATTGGTAATGTTAACCGAAAAGAAACAAAAAAGCTCTATAAAACAACTGAAAGAGGCTTATTCCAAGCCAATATGTGTGAGTGTGGTATGGAAAGCATAGTCATGTATGGCCCCTGGGTGTGGGGAGGCAAGAAGGAGGACATGGAAAGTGGCCCTGGTGAAGTCAAACAACAGAAGGGTCACAGCCTTGCAACTTGTACAATCAACATGCCACTGTCGCTGGGATTCAGAAATGGAAGCTTGTACCATAAACTTTATGACACTATAAAAATATGTGAAAGGTCACTGAAAAATACTAGAACCATGGAAATAGGTGAGAGGTCAACTGGAAACTATGGGTTCCTATATCATCTATGTCAGGAGCAAGTGTGATGATTGGAACAATGTTGACTCTTTACTTTGGTATTATTCTACAAACATAGAATCCTTACTTTGCATATAGAAAAAGACAATCAGGAAAAGGGAACACAAAGGAAAAATATGTAAAAACCTAGACAAAAAGTCAAAAGTAGCAACTCACTTGGGACCCACTCCACTGCTCTGTAGGTATTCCTCTTTTCTCTCTTTTATCTATAATCAAATCTTTCATTTTTGCTTACACGTGTTCCCTGAATTTATTCTTTAAGACCAATGTTCTTGTAGGAAAATTCTGGAATTAGTCACAAGAAGGCCAGAGAAAAGATCACCACTGCTTGCTGGGCTTCATCTCCTTTGCCCCCATAATCTGTTTTACCACAACTTGTTTTGCAGGATCCAAAGCCCATTCTCACTATAACCACAGGATGGTACATAACCTTCTGCATCTCATTGAGGGTTGGAAATCACTATGTGATGCTCCTCATGTACACCTTATATTTTGATTTTGGAAAGTTTATCAAATATTAAAGGTTCAAAACATTCAAAATACAATTACAGATCACTGTAAAATAATAGTCATTTATTTAACCAAGAGTGATAGTCATCAAAAGATTTCAAAGGCAATTCAGAGATTTATATCAATTTATTGATAAAATCCTTGAACATTTTAAGGTTTAAATTTCCTAAGCTATCAAAAAGGTAATAAAGTAACAAACAAATCATCATGATAGGATATTAAAAATATAGATTTTGAGGCCAGCTACTCAAAAGGCAAAGAAACACCTTCTGCAGTAAAATTTCTTTTTATTTTAATGGGAAACTTGTTTAGACAAATTGGAAGTCAAACCTGATGAAAGGGTGCTTGAACAGATCATACACAGCATGAGTGTGTCCTGGGTTGTGATTGTACAGTATCATTACAGTGGAATGTGAACAAGAAAACTAATACCTTGAGAAGCAGGACAAATGAGTCTTAGCCACAGAACGATAAGTTTTCTGGTCATATTAAATAATTCAGACACATCAAGAAAGGCCTCATATAGCATTAAGTTATGCTGGAGGAAATCTTTGCTTTTCTAAATCTTGAAGATAGAACATTTTAGCATTTGGTCATAACAACAGGCTTAGAACCAGAGAGAGGGAAAAGTTACAGGAGTAAACGTGAAAAGGTTGAATGTGAGAGTTATCCTCTTAAGCCTTCCCAAGCAAAGAAAAGCGAAAAAGCAGTGAGATTCAGCAGAAATTGCACTTCTAAGATAAACTTAAGAATTTTCTAAAGAAATAGAATATGGGATTAGAAATAAAAACATTTTGCATTTCATTAAGAGTAAATTAAAAAAATCTGATTAAGTTGAAGGCAAGATGGTTGACCAGAAACACCAACTGCCAGAGCATTTCAGTAAGAAAGAAAAGTTTTAGATGAAACAGAAAAAATGAGCAAATAGACAAACATAGATTAAGTAGGGGTAGGGGTCAGAAGGAAGGGTATCAGAACCTTCAGGAGACTCTATGGAAAGAAACTGTGGAGCAAAACAGGAAGGAGCAAGGCATCAACCCCCAGACGTGGAGTTCAGGGAGAATTTACTTCACCCTCCCTCACATCTCTGCCAGTTGGTGGGTTCCACAGTTGCTGGGGAGATTTTCTGCATACAGGAATCCAGAGGTTGCTGCTGCTAGTGAGGTGGGAGCTTCCCGTGGACAGTGCATGAGGCTCAGCTTAAGGTATTTCCGAGGTTCTGTTAGCCAACAGGGGATCTGTTCAGTCATCAAGAGAGCTTAGGATATTATTTTTAGTTTACAGTAACATTGGACCTAAAGATGTGAAACCAAAGAAAAAGGGATACTATTAAATTAAAATATCAACCCAAGTCTTTTCAGGAAGGATGCAGTTTTTATTTATTACATGAATTGTATACCTCCCTTCATCAATATCATCCTTTCTCCCACTTATGTGTTTTCTTTAGTATGTTGCCAAAATGGAAGATTATAACTGGTGGCCTAACCCAGATGGAGTCTGAGAACAGAAAAACAAGAGAAGATAAAAACAAATAGCTGTACCCCAGAAATGCATTAATGTACATAGTTACCTTTCAAAAAATAAAATAAAAAAAATAAAAACAAATAGCTGAATTTAGAGTGCAGATCCTCTAGAATTATATATGGACTTTTCTGAAAGATTGAAAAGCATTCTTTACTTTAATGAATTGAATATGATTGGGCTCTGGATCGAATGTCTAAGTGTCATTCAACCAGAAGTTCAACTTATTACTGCACCTGATTCCAGTTAAATTTTTTATGAGACAGACAACTAGAGAAATTTGAAGCTGCTAACATAGGAGTAGAAGCCAAAATACCTCCAGACATGATTTTATGTAACATCGTATCACCCTGGGCCATTGAAACTGCTATTAAGGACTATAAATGTACTTTAATAAAGAAAATAATAATTTAAAAAAGAAAAAAATAGAGCATACATATACTGCCCTGTTCTCTTTTAGTTGTATGAAAATACTCAAATTTATATAAATCTAAAGAAAAAAGGCAAACAGCTTAGGCACTTTTATGGTGCCCCTTATGAATATCCACCCATTCATATCTGGAAGTGTTCAAGCAATGGATTTGTGGTTATAGAGGTAAAATTTGCTTTTTTGCAGTTATTTCTAAAAACTAAATCTCTCTCACAAACAAGCATAATGAGAATTTGAATTATTTATATCAAACATTGACAATTATAGACTCCAAAGAAGTCAAATTATCATTGTTCTCTTTTATATTTCTCCTTTGTTTCATTCTATTGTGATCTTATTTCTGGTCCAATTAATATTACATGATGAAAAGAATTGCATAGATGGTTGATGGATGGCATTTTGATACTAAATCCTTCTAGCTCTCTAAGTTCTCACATGTAAAACCTTTTTCTTTCCCGAATCCATGAGAATCATATAATAAAGTAAAATTATCCTGTTATGGAAAAGATTATGTCTAATATAGATACTAGCATAAAGTTTATTTTGAAGAACTATGGATTTTGTTATTGGTGTAGGCAACATTTGCCATTTTAACTGTTCTCTCATCTTCTAAAGATTTTGCTGAGAAAAAGAGTGAAATCATATGATGTCAAGAGCTAGTGCATATGAATTTCACATATTGCTGAGGTACATCTATCTCCAAAGCAAATCCCTCTGTTTTCCTTTAAACATTTTCAAGCTATGAATATGGTAAGGTGATTAAGGACTCCTTTCTCTATGAAAATGGTCTTTATAGGTAAACAAATGCTCACTCTGATGACAAATTGAAGATATTTAAACAAGTGTTGCCATACCTAAGTTTGCTGCTTTGTGAAATCAAAGGGATTTATGTAATTCCCAGGTAGTAATGTTTCTCTTCATTCTTAGGGCCATTTGTTAAACATCTTGAAACAGGGCTGAGGCCTCATAATGAAGTTAGGGGCTGGTGGAAATGTTTTAATTTTTAAATATATCTTTAGGAAAAAAATAACTGTTAGGAGAAGGAAAATATTTTAACATACAAATAAATAACGTATTTGTTTTATGCCAGTGCACTTTAAAATGCAATTTTATGTTTTCATAGAAGAAGGGACCCATGAAGGAAAAAGTGCCTCCAGCCTGCAAAAGTCATAATGCATCCCTGCTCACTCTTCCCCTGTAGACATAATGTGAGAGACAGGTGACGCAACCGATACATTTTGTGAAGTGGTAAAATGTAAGTCTCTTTAGATTCTGGACATTCCAAGAATAAATTTCAACCAATTTATCAATCACTCATTGAATGGTCTCTAATTTTCTTCAAGCAGAAGTGATAGCTAGAATGTGAATACATTTCAGTACATTTCAGTCAGAGGATCAAGCAGGGTTCTTTACTGTATTCAAGTGAAAATTGCCATTCCACGAAGCACTGCTTCATCAGTCACTCACTCATTCAGAGACAACGCTAGCTCTCCAATTCCCTGCATTCTAGTTGGATGATCCGTGATGGTATGATTGTACTGCAATGTATTGCTCAAATCATTCATCTGAATGGAGCACCTGGTCCCTCTTCAATATTTTATGGAACTGAAAACTCCTGAAAGGAGATACCACAGCCATCACTAGTGATGCCAAATACTTCATGAGATTATTTTATGCAACTTCATATGAATTTTTGCATGTGGCTATGGCATTAGATTGTCAAGGGCTGACTATTGAAAGGACATGAGAGAACCTGATTCCTGCATCAGCTTTCTCTTTTGTTTTTGACTTTGATGATGAGATGTGCTTTGTCTTGGATTGCATGTTTTCAAACAAAGAAGAAATGGTGGGCAATTTCTGGAATCCTTTCTACCTGTGAACATCAGTAATTCTATATAGCTATTCCATCATTCTTAGTCATGTCTCTATATAATGTCTGCTTTCATTTTCGGCGACCTGCCCATTGGTCAGCAGTTGCTAGGACCTTGTGTTGGCAGAGTCCTTGAAATTGTCTATGGACATAAATAGTAAGCCTACTATAGGCTTTCGTGTAGATGGTGGTATTCTGCAGAGCACTTTACAATTGCTACATGACAAAGTTCCACAGCTCATATCCGTGGAAAGGTAAGTTATGTCAATGATCACCAATTCTGGCCTTCTCATCTTCCACTATTTTCTTAAGAAAATATTCAAGCATGAAGAGAATTTGAAAAAATTTTCCAATGAAAATACATATGCCCATGACCTAGATTATACAAATAGCCTTTTCACATAGTTGTATCTAGATTATACAATTAGCTTTATCACATATTTATCCATCTTTATGTTTATCTCTCAATCCATTTTTTGAGACATTTTGAGTCAAGTCATATGTACTCCTCTCATAAATACCTCAGCATGCATATGAGGAAAAAGTTTAAAACCAGCGTGTATTTTTTCTTAAAGGTCTAGAAAACTCACCTGAAAGTCATCTGACTAAGTTTTGAGATTTTTTTTGTAGGAAAGTTTTAAATGATGATTATTTTTAGATAGAGATAGTGTTGCAGGAAGGCGAATTGAAACCAATGGACTCTCATACCAAGAGTAGAGAGGAAGGAAATTTATTAGCCCACAGAGATTTACCAGGCCATAAGCCTTAAAGCTTTGAGCCCTCTGAGTTGTTCTTACAAAGTTCTTTTATAATATTTTAGCAAGACATATACATGCTTGGTTACAGTTACACAGTTATAGTTACAGATGTTAGATCATGGGAAATTTTTAGCTAGCAGGCAAACAAAGTCATAAAAAGCTAATGATTATAATTCTCAGGAAACTAGAATGGATTCTAGTTATCAACTCTTTGTCAGATTGATACCCTGCAAATATCTTTTCCCATTCTGAAGATTGGCTTTTGCTTTATTTGTGTCCTTGCTGTGCATAAGCTTTTCATCTTACTTAAGTCCCATTGTTAATTTTTGTCATTGTTGCGATGGCCACTGACATCTTTGTCATAAAATCTTTCTCCAGTCCAACATCATCAAAGATTTTCCCCACACTTTCTTCTACGATTTTTACTGTTTCATGTCTTAGATTTAAGTCTCTTATCCATCTTGAGTCAATTTTTGTAAGGGGTGAAAGGTGTGGGTGGAATTTCAGTCTTTCATATATGGTTATCCAGTTCTCCCAGCACCATTTGTTGAACAGGGTAAAAGATATTTGCAGGGTATGAATCTTAAAAAGGGTTGATAACTGGAATCTACAGAGAACTTGAATTAATCAACAGAAAATAGTAAACAATCCCATGTACCTCTAATTCACAATTGCCAAAATGTGGAAACAACCTAAATGCCCACCAACCCAGTAGTATATGTATATGTATACCATGGAATACTATTCATCCATAAAAAGATGGAGACTTTACCTTTTTTGTATTAAACTGGATGGAGATGCAACACATTCTTCTTTGTAAAGCATCACAATGGAGAAGCAAGAATCCAATGTACTCAATTCTAATATGAAGGCAGTAGATGATCTAATACAAGGGGTGGAGTAGGGGAATGAAGGATGGGGAGAGAGGAGGAGGGAGAGGGATGAGGGGTCATGGTGTATGGCACACCTCTTTGAGCAGGACACAATTACAAGAGGAACATTACCTAACAATAACAATCAGTATAACCTAATTCTTTGTACCCTTAATGAATCCCATACAATGAAAAAAAAAGAAAAGAAATTAGAGTGATGTTATTTGTTACATAGTATCTTTCAATGTAAAATTCTTTCTTATCTTTTAAAGTTCTTTCTTCTCTTTGGAGGCTGAGTTCTTCAGAACCTGTTCTGCTGTGTTCTCAGGACCACCAGGAAGCATAAGATTTATTTCTCCTTCCTCAATAGGACTATATTCATATATTGTATATTTCCTCTTCATTGAGTGTTAGTATATACTTAAGCTATTTTACTTCATGATAAACATAAATTCAGTAGAAAAAGAAAGAGAGAAAGGAGAGAGAGTTTGTGTGTGTGCGTGAGAAAGAGAGAGAAAGGGAGACAGAGTGAACTGCAGAAAGATATGAAATATGCTTCACTTGTTTTCCCTTGCTGGCAGTATCTTGTATAATTATAGTATCATATCACAATCAGGAAGTTGACATTAATAATGGCCACAGATCTCATTCGGATTTCAGATTCACTCATTTGTATGTGCCTCTGGGTGTGTTTATTTGCTTCTATGCAATTTTATCAAAGGTGTAGATTCATATGACCACAGCACTAGTCAAGACAGAGCAGTTCATTCACAATCTCCCTTGAGCTACTCTTCATAGCTGCAGCTACCTCCTGCCTTTTTTCTTTTTCCTAACTCCCATTACCACTAACCTGTTCTTCTTTTCTATAATTTTGTGATTTCAAAGATGCTATATATTAATAAATGGAATCATATAGTATTTTTTGGGGGGGATTGGCTTTTCTTCATTGAGCATATTTCTCTTGATTGATATAAGTAGTCAGATGTATCTATAATATGTTTTTTTTTCCTGACCTGTATTCCAAGTTATGGATGTAATACATTTTGTTTAACCCTCCATCATTGAAAGTCATTTAAGTTATTTCTAGCTTGAGAATTTTATGAATAGATCTGCTCAGAATATCTTTGTATAAGTTTTTTTATGTGATTTTAAGTTTCTTTTCCTAACTTTTATCACCATTTCCCCTCATTTATGGGTTATTAACAATATAGCATGATAATGCAATGATAATGCTATATTACTTCCTCCCTTTAAAGTCCCTCTCTCAAATCCCCACATCCCTCCAGCTATTCCCTTAGTTCTGTGTTTCTCTGTCACATAAACATTCCCTTGATATAATAGTGGCTTCCAAGTACACGACTAGGCAAGCTATCCCAGATGTCATAGCACAAAAATGCTCACAGAGAACATCAAAATACCTTAAACATTTGGTATGCTTAATCTATAGGTAATGGGTGAAATCAAAGAGAAAAGTTTGGGATAAGTTAACAAACTTGCAGGATAAAGGACTGAGAGGAGGGAGGAAGGCACACACCTCTCTGGATCTCAATTACCCAGTGACATATAGCCTCTTTCTCTCTTATCTTATTAAAAGACAAACATCTGAGAGCTAATTCTTTTTTTTTTTTTTTTTT
>NW_003852594.1:2215378-2218465 GCF_000181295.1 Otolemur garnettii | reverse complement strand
TTTTTTTTTTTTTTTTTATTAAGAGATGGGGTCACTCTTGCTCAGGCAGATCTCGAACTCTTGAGTTCAGGCAATCCACCTGTCTCAGCCTCCCAGAGCGCTAGGATTACAAGTGTGAGCCACTGCACCTGGCCTTAGAGCTGATTCTTAAGTCATCACTTTATTTAGCCTCCCATTTATATTTATTGTGGTATCCACATAAAAAATGCATAAATATTTCTCATCATTTCTACCCCTACTCAAATCAATGTTACAATCATCTTTTACTTCCAAGGCAAGCACAATATTAGATTAAAACATTTCATAAGAGTAGTTTCTCCAGAAACCTGTAAGGATTGATTATCTTTATTTATTTATTTATTTGTGACAGAGTCTCACTATGTCACCCTTGGTAGAATGCTGTGGCATCACAGTTCATAGCAATGTCAAACTCTTGGGCTTAAGCAATTCTCTTGCCTCAGACTCTCTAGTAGCTGGGACTACAGGCGCCTGCCACACCTGGCTAATTTTTGGTGCAGTTGTCATTGTTGTTTATCAGGCCTGGGCTGGGCTCGAACCTGCCAGCTTATTGTATGTGGCCGGTGCCCTACTTACTGAGCTACAGGTGCTGAGCCAGGATAACAATTAAACTCCTTAAAGTCTTCTATTGGCTTCAAGTACACTCTGGCCTTCCAAAACTGGGCCCTGCTCACCTCTGCATCAATCTCAAATTCTTCAAAGATTTCTGCTATATCCCAAGATGATTTCCTTTCCAGTCTGCTAACTGGAAAGCTGTTATACCACTAATCATGGTGAATCTCACTTTATTCGGGCATGTGTTTAAATATTACTTCCTCAGGGCAGTTTCCTGGTTGCTTCAGAGCCAGAGGCAGGTCCACTCTCACCACCTATCATTCATTATACCTTTTCTCTCTCTTATTTTTCTGTTGAAGTCTGGCTTTGTGCTCTCTTCTGAAAATTAAATTTTGTTAAAGCAGGAGCTTCTAGATTAGTGCCTGACATGGACGTGTAAAACAACATGGGAATAAATGAGAACAGAAAACACAGGATGTAGAATAATCTTGATTTTCATAATTTAGTCTGCTCTTGCCTGTTTTGCTAGATGATCCCATTATCTTTTTTCTCTGTGAAGTGCACAACAAATTACAGTTTAAAATGCTTTAAACTATACTTTGACATAGTTTCAGAAAATTTCTAAATATCCTGGATACAGACACAAAAGGCAACAAAATGAGGGAAATACTCATCTATGCCATTTATTCAGACACTCGTTACTTTGCTGCCAAATAGCTCCTCCATTACTATTAGGACTGTTGAATTGTACTGCAGTTTTTAAGGGGTTTTCTGGTTCATTATCTTATTTTAATCTTCAAATAATCCTTTGAGTTAGGAAGGTAAGATTCTTAATATCTTTTTTATAGACAAAAAGGTTTAGAGAGATTAAGTGAGCTACTCGAGCGTATGTAATTAATGGCAGAACTAGAAATGAATTGCAAACCTTGTACTTATTCAAATATACCACATTGACTTTCTTAAATATTCCAGCATTTAGAAAACATAATTATATTATTTATGAATTTCTATTCTTTGATGCTGTAAAATGTTCTTATAACTGCTCTAAACTATGTTGTTTGGAACTCTTATTTCTCACTGAATAAATAAACATATTTAATGATATCTCTGGTCAATCCCATGATTTTTCATTTATTTTCAGCTGTTCAAAAGTATTATTCTGATTCCTAATATTTAGCTCCCACATATGAGTGAGAACATGTGAGATTTGTCTTTTTTGTGTTTGGTTTATTTCATTTAACATAATGTTCTCTAGTTCCATCCCTGCTGTTGCAAATGAGAGGATTTCATTTTTTTCCTTTGGCTATATATGTATAATATTCCATTCCATATTTAGCACAATTTCTTTATCCATTCATCCTAAACAACTTGATTTGTACCTTGGCATCTGTGAATAGTGCCAAGAGATTATCATTACTGATAATCAGTACTAATTATTTTAAAACTACAATATTTTATGTTGATTAAATCTCTTCTCCCCTCTTCCTACTACTGGCTAACTTCATTCTGGCACTGCAGGAGAAATAAACCTTCTCTGGTGTTATAGTGGAGGGAAAACAAATGCGTTCATATCTCATTGAGGAATGTTCCTTCTCCTGTTAATTATAAGACGTTGTAGACTTTCTGGTCATCCTGTCTCCTCTATGTAGAAGGTAGCCAAATATTGTCTCTTTCATAGATCTCATAAGTGGATTCTTCCTAGGAATCTGAGTGCCCTTTTCCTTTCTAGATAGATTTTCAGGTATTGGAGCTCCACTTTGGGTATTTTACCTTTTTCCTTTTTTTTTAATTTTTATTTTACCTTTTTCCTTTACCATAGCTCCTGTTAGAGAGTTTCCAAGCTATTAGACTCGGGGTGCTGGGGCCCTGTAGCCTCTTTGTGGACATTTGCTTGGTTACTTTCTTGTTACCTGGGCTCAGTGGTAGAAGTACAGGGTGATTCATTTTAGTCCAGGCCCATCATTCTCCATGCACACACACACACACACACACACACATACAAAAATAATCAGGTGCAATATTGGTCAAAAAGTTCAGAAAATTTACATAAAAGATGTCCATTAGTTCAACAGGTACACTGCATGGGTATACTGTGCACTTTGTGGGTGAAGGGCACCCCTATAACTTTGACTTAAAATTTACAAAGTCAAAGTATATAACCAAAATATACATACTCCCATAATATATTGAAATATACTTTCTTGCAAAACAAAAGTACAATTTGAGATTTAAAAAGAGAGAGAGAGAGAGATGTCAATTAGTTTCTGACCCAGTAGAAACGAATTGTTCACATAGCTGAAATTTTCTTTTTTTCTTTTTGATTTCTTGAAAGTTTTCATTGCATGGCCATAGAGAAGACAAACCTCCTCATGTGTTCTGATGAAGTAGTTTAAAAATACGGCATTCTAGCCGCCACAACTGGAAGTTCTTAGCATGCTGGTTTGTTTGTTGCTTGTTTTTCTCATTATTCATAAACAGGAATGTGAGCTGAAATGCCCCATAATTGGGGGGGGG
>NW_003852594.1:2213468-2215021 GCF_000181295.1 Otolemur garnettii | reverse complement strand
ACACACACACACACACACATATATACAAAACAGCTTTAAATATTGTCTTTTTACTTGAAACACAGATAATAAACTTCCTCCTAAAATTACAAATAATTCAACTTCCTGGAATATAATGTTAAGAGTGAAATTACACATAAATATTAACTCACACTAATTTTATTTTTTGGTAAAAATAATGAATGTATGTTACTTTAGTTGTAGCTAATTTAAAGCAAAATATCAGAGATGTTAAAAGTTAGTAACACTGAATCTGAAATTATACACTGCCTTGGCTTCTGTGGAATGGAGAACTTTAGGAAGCATCAAGATCTCAGAGAAAAATATTAAAAATGTGATTTTTAAAAGAAATAGAAGTTATAAAAACATAATCTAGTGTTTTGAAGAGTCATAAGTGGAATTCATTTTTTTAATATTGTGATGCCTTAATGGTTGTAAGGGTCATATAATGAAACTGTACATTTGCAAAATGGACACTTTACTAATGATATTAAAATATTTACTTATGATCCTAAAATATTTGATAAAATCATACACAAATAGTGTTTTCTAGGGCAATCTAAAAATGTATTTCCCAAGATAAGATTAATTTTAGTTATTTGATAGGAAGAACTCCAACAAATCTAATGTTTTCCAATTTCCCTTCAAGAATTTTCATAATTTGTGTTGCTTTGAATAATGGGAATGTAGTAGAAACCAGATCCCAAGAGCTATTCAAAAGCATAAATCGTGTGGAATCATGTAGGCTGTTTTTGGTAGTTGTGATTTTATAACATAATAGAAATTTAGCACCTTTACTCTTAAATAATTAGAACCAATGAAAATTTTCAAGTTAATCTATCATTATCTACTCTAAAAATGAATTCCTCTTCTGAACTGTTTCTCAGAAGAGGCATTACAGTATTTTGTAAAAAATTATTCATTATAAAGCTCTTTATGATTTCTAAATTTTTTCTTTTTTTTCTCATTCTCTCTCTCATTCTCAATTTCAGTGACAGCAGTAGTCTTCTCTTCATTTTTCACTGTTATATTTCATAAGACTAGGTATCTCATACTAAGAATTTAATGGATGTTTGTTAACAATATAGGTTAAGTGTTATATCCTTTTCTATATATTCCACATATCCTGCAAATAAATTTCAAGTCTTTATTGGTGCTCATCAATTCTCAACCCTCCGAGAATAACATGACCTCATAATTACACTGTGAGTATTGAGGACATAAAACAGAAGCATACTTCACTCTGCGCATCTCATTATCAAATATCTTAATATACTTGTCCAAATACAGATTTTTCCATTTTATTCTAGACCCTGATTAAAAAATGTTCCTTGTCACATCCAAGACTCTTTTGTCCTCTTAATTTCGTTATCTCTGGCCTTTGTCACCATTTTTAAATGGAGTTTAGATCCAAATTCTTTTCCTTTGCTGTCTGTCCTTTGCAGTCTGCTTATAGACTTCTTACAACAAATATTCCCTTGCACACTGAATCCTTAATCCATTTCTCTGAACTTCTCCTTTTTCTGAAAAAATATTTTTTAGAAATTTTTTTT
>NW_003852594.1:2183790-2211195 GCF_000181295.1 Otolemur garnettii | reverse complement strand
TTTTTGTCTTAATAATTTGACATCTGCAATAGCAGACAGATTAATCATATTATTGCATAACAACCCATGAGCTATTAGGTTTAAGGCAATGATAACAATAACATCACAATATCAAATTGCATTTTTCCCATTGGCTTCATAATTTCAGGATGACAGAACACCAACTAATATTTTCTTAATTTCTATACACTAAATGCAATGGAATCACAATAGTAGGAAACAATTTGGTTAGCTGAAAGCCAGCCAATGGTTCATGTTCTTCTATTTTTAACAATTTGAGAAAACAAATAAAACCCTGCTTACATCTAACTGCTCAATAATTGCATAAACCTGGATAAGTTGCCTAATCTCTTTGAATTTCAGATTCTTCAATTTAGCTGATAACTCCATCTGTAAGATTGGGTTAATAACTATATATCCTAGAATGGCTATGAAGCTTAAATTGGATAATAAATAAGTAAAGTGATTAGCATACTGGCTGTCATGTAATGGTACTCAAAACATTTAGTAATAATGATAACCCTACCACTGTGAACAATCCTCTGAACACAGTGAAAAAGATTAGGAGATAAGCTCACAGACAGGATTGTACTGGGGAATCAAATTCACACAAATCGGAGCTCTTACTCATGTATAAGAGGACAGTGCCAGTCATCAGAAAATGCAGAGCAGCAGCGTTTCCTCCAGTGCTGGAGGAGAATACTGCTTTTTTCAGGAACACCAAAAAAAAAAGTAGTTGACTTTTATTTAATAACCATGAACTATGAAAAATATGCACCAGACATTAAAATCTCACTTAGTGGCCATAGCTGCCCACACTAGCATAAACACTTGGGAGCTGAGACGGAGTGGAATGAAAATTGATTCCTGTCCTATGTCTCACAGTCATTTCAGGCCACAGCCCATGAAATGAAGAGGCAGACAGATTCCATGTTCTGTTTAAATTATAACATGATTCTCCTTGCCTTTTTTGCCTTTTTCTGTGGAGGAGGGGCAGGCATGGAGAAGCAAATGCATACATGAAAAACGCAAGTTCTTTTGTCAAGCAAGACCTTTTGGTCCTAAGGAACAGAAAGTTAATTGAAAATGACTTCTTATAAAAGAATTAATTGCATTTATTTAACAATAAGTTTAAAGATAAGTTGAATATATTGATTAAGAAATTAAGTGGCTTCAGAGGTAATCAAAACTCAGAATTGTCTTTCCTTGTTTTGATGTGATTATCTTCAATATATTGCCAAGCTTCCTTCATACTCATGAGATGACATCCCCAAACAATATATTGTGTTACACCAAAGTCCAGGGATCAGAATGGGCAAAAACTTAATTTTTCTTTTTTTCACATTTATGTGTCTCTTTAAGTATGAAAGAAACCTTCCTATAAGCCCTCCAGATGGTCACATGGTTTTCTGTGATTCATTTCCTAGGAAAAGAAAACTACATATTGGCTTAGGTAAACCAATCCTACTTAAGTCACATTCTAGAGCAGGCATCCTCAAACTACGGCCCACGGGCCACATGTAGTCCACCTAGGACATTTATCTGGCCTGCTGGGTGTTTTTGCCACCACTGCCTGTCCTGCTTAGCAGCCGACTTGTCCCAGTCTGGCCCTCCAACGGTCTGGGGACAGTGAACTGGCCCCCTCTTTAAAAAGTTTGAGGACCCCTGTTCTAGAGGGATAAATGCCAAAAAATTTCAAGTTTCAGCAGAATGAAAGATTTAAAAATTACTTGAGGATTAGTTCCCAGCTGTATCTACTATGGACACACCCACAGTTACATTTTTGCAAAATTTCTCTTTATTAATACACATTAAAATATTTCAAGAATTCATCATTCGTATTAAATTATAGTTTTCCATATGGAAACTACAGGTCATAGAAATGTTAGTTGCCAGTTCACATAACAGAAGACACGCATTTTGAAAAGATACTTTCAGTTTATCTACTAACATATTAGTGATCTATTTCTAAAGCACATACACAGATATATAGTTTCTTAAGTTACTGCCATACATTTATGGGCCATTAAGAAATTGTTTTTCTTTTCTTTTTTGCCCTCGGTAGAGTGCCACAGCATCACAGCTCACAGCAATCTCCAGCTCTTGGGCTTAGGCGATTCTCTTGCCTCAACTTCCTGAGTAGCTGGGACTACAGGCACTCGCCACAACATCTGGCTATTTTTTGTTGCAGTTTGGCCAGGGCCTGTTCAAACCTGCCACCCTCAGTGTATGGGACTGGTGCCCTACCCACTGAACCACAGGTGCCACCCAAGAAATAGTTTTTCTTTATAAATCTTCCAGAAATTTAAAAATAATGGCTCCACTGTCATTCCTGAATTACTTCCTGACAGTTGTTTTTTTTGGAAGTGTATTTGTTTTATTCAGAGTGGTATTTTTATTATATTAACAATATAGAATTGAAAAAAATCAATGGAATAGAAAAAGATTTGGACATTAGACAACTGGACTGGAAATATAATTTATGCATTAAAAACAATATATTTATATCCATCGTATTATATGTACATGGAAATACACACAGTGCTGCTCACTTTAATACAGATCAATCAAAAAGGTTTCATGAAAATGTATGTAATGGAACTAACTTAGTAGCTGAGGGGATTTCTATTAGGCATAATAAAAGTCAGAGCATTCAAGGTAGAAAGGACTGCATTAATATAAAGGTATAAAAATGGGAAGCAACTTTTAGACGAAGTTAACTAGAAGGACAAATTTGATTATGTGAACAATGGAATAAGAATATAAATAGCGAAACTTTAGATAGATTCTTGAGATTCAGAGATATCAAGCTATAAATTTTTTCTGTATCAAACTTTATTCCATAGGTAATGGAGAATTATTGGAGGTGGTGTAGCAAAGATACAGCATGTTTAAAATTGGCCTAAGGAAAGTTTAGTCTAGAAGTGATGTATATAATCTAGAAAGTGGGGAAGGCACAAAAGTTAGAAAGGTTTCAAGGTAATTTTAATCTTTAATGAATCATAATATTTCCTAAAAAGAATTTTAATAATTTCACAGTCAGAAACGGAATGAATAACCTGGAAAGAACATAAGAAAGTAGTTGGTCTACATACTCATATGCATATAGAGTGAGGAGGAAGAAATTTGAAATTTCAAACATACATATCTAGAAATGTGATATATAAACATGCACCAGAAGAAAATAAAAAGCTAAGCTAATTTCAACATAGGGGAGAAGAGCAGAACAGATGCATCGCTTTTTAGACATACTGAGTTTCACTGGGGAAAAATAAACAACAAGTGTTTATTATTTGGGAATGCAGAAATATCATTTGAGCTGGAGATCATGAGCTATACTTCTGACTAATCTACACGGACATGGCTAAATGATAGGTTTTCAAAAAATAGGTTATAGGTACAAGAAACAGACTCTTGAAACGTAAATGGGTAGAAAAGAAAGATAAAAAAAGAACAAAGAAGAGTAATGGTTCGTTCTATTTTCCCTTGGCTACAATGGAAATTTAGGAAGAAACATTTGAGAAATGGAAGATTGCTGAATAGGGTCATGCTTGCAGGAGTAGAATGAATATGAAGAATATAAAGAAGCCATCAGAATTAGCTTTGATGACTCCAGCGAGAGCAGTAAATAGGAATGGGGTCAGATGATTGAAGTGCATTAAAAAAAGACAAATATAGAATAATGTGCCACATTCGTCAACCGAAGGGGGAAATGCTAGGTAGAGAATTGGTATCATATGAAATCCAAAATCCAGTCTAAATGGAATTAATACAGTGAATTTTGCTAACCATAGATGATACAGACACACTGGAATGATGGATCAGAGTTCAAATGAAATCCGTTGTTCTTCCTGTTTTCATATTTTTATTAATACTAAAAGCACTGTCTCGGTTGCTAATGTTTGAAACCTTAATTACCTTTGACTCTTCCTTCTTACTTTACTCCATGTCCAATTAGGATCATAGGCAGCACGTTGCAGGCAATACAGCATGTTTCAAATTAACTATGCATTCAAATTTCAACTTTGAAATGTACCCATTTTTAAACAATATACAAATGACTAGTCTTTATGGATTTAGTTTCCTCATATCTAAGATGAGGACAAAAATATCCTTTTGTCAATGTTACTGCGATATAATAGTGCCCAGCAGTTAATAGGCACTCAAAAATCTATTGATTCCATTCTTATTCTCCTTAGTTCTTACTAGTGTATCAATGGTATCTAAATCTAATTTTTTTTTCCTGAGGTCTTCAGTGACCTTCTCCTCTTATCTCTCACTCTTATTATTTTGTATATTTAGCTCCCATGTTAAAATGCCCATCTTGAATAGTTTAGGAAGATTGATATAGGAAACTGACTTTTGAATCAGAAATGTTCTAATAGGTCACTGAGTTATGCTGTTTATAATTTGTAATAAGGATTAATGTGGTCTTTGTTTTAGGAGGGTTTATTTAGGAAATTAACTTTTAAATTGGAAATGTTGTAATAGATTGTCACTGACTTATGCTGATTATTATTTTAAGTAAGAGTTAATGTGGTCTTTACTTTGAACTGTTGTGTATAAAATGTGATTTTGGAAATGGAAAAACAGAACAGTCTTGGAGAGACTACTCTTCCTGTTCTCCAGAATTGCTGGCCTTCCAACAAATAAAATTTGGTAGACCTATTCCTGTCTCTGCATATTGGCTGACAGTGACAAGTGACCGGACCCTCTTCATCAGGTAACATTCATACTATAGTTTGAGAATGCGTATCACACAGCTAGAAGTGGGAGCAAAGGGTGCTGCCTTTCACATGGAGTCCCCAGAAACTGGTCCCTGAGCAGACTGTTCTGCATTGTAGACACATCACTGCTTAGCCTGATGGTCCTGGGGAAGCTAAGCCAGATTCCTCAGCACAGGGTCAGAGGATACTGATCACATCCTACGTGTACTCCCCAGTTCCAAGAACAACAGGTTCTTAATTGCTGGCAAGTTGCAATGTAATTGAGAAGGTTGCAGTTTCTCTGTATCAGTTATAGTTAGCCAGTTTCCTGGGAATGCCAGGATTTCTGGATGAAGATTCTGGAAATACACATGACTTCCTAATGAAAGTAGGCAATATTTTTTATTTTTAAACTATGTGCTTTTTCATTGCCTTTCCTTTCATTTCACCGAACATTCGGTAGTCAGTGGGCTCTTTCTATACGCATCGCCCTCCAGGTAGGACCATTAAGGTAGAAGAAAAGGCATGAATTACAAATAAGAAGAATTTGGAAAATATGGCAGAAACCATGGGTCTGTGGGGCATGGCTTCCTCCCATGCTTAGCTTTTGAGATCTGAAGAGATTTGGTGTAGTCAGAGTGGTAATGGGGGTATGGCTTTCCATTGTAAGTGGTGGAGTTTGAGAAAAGAAAAGTCTTGCCTTTTTTGGTGGGAGGGGTGTTATTTGTTTTGAGACAGTCTTACTCTCTCACCATGGCTAGAGTGCTGTGGCCTGATCATAGCTCCTGAGCTCAAAGGATCCTTCTGCCTCAGTTCCCTGATCTTTCAGTAATATAAAGAAATGAATACAGCTTGTATAAATCTGGCTTTGGGAAATGTAGTTAAAATGTGATTTTAATACTCTGGTAAAATACAAATTGCTGAACTAAGTCAGTTGTATGTCTACCTATTAGATAATTCTATCTGCTTGCCCCATCTGACAATTTTGATATTTCTCCGATCATATTAATCAACTAATTCTCCAAAATTAAAAATATATACTGAGGGTACCAAAAAGCATAAAGACATTTTAAATAATGAACACCTGCATTAAAATTTTAACACTCACTATATGCCAATAACAAAAGATGAGTACAAGTTTCATTTGAGCACCTCTTGTAATCTCAGAAGTCAAACGTGACTTAAATATTACAATTTTAATACAGTTTTTTTCTTTCCTAAAATGCATATACTATCTTCTGTTAGACAGAGGTAATCCTGTTTTCACAACATAGTACTTTTATAATCTGTTGCACATCTCCATCCTTACTGATTTTTCCCCCGAATGCATTTTTCTCTTTCCTCCTCTCCAGCCCTATATTCCAGCACTTCTCTACCCCCCACACACTGGTCTTATTAGCGGTTACTCAAACTTCTGTTTTATTGTCACATGCTTTTTGTTCTGAATCTCTGATGGTTTCATCTAGCTAACATTTTTCTCATCTTTCAAAATTTAACCAGGAGATATTTTCTAAGAATATCTTTTGCCACTGTCCCTCCTACCTATGACAGAATAAAGTGTTTTGTCCTTTCTCTGCTAATGACACCACAGCTCCAACTCTACTGGAGCTCTTCTTGTATCATGTACAGCACTATATTTCAATGTCTTTTACACTCTGTAATGGAACTTTACATTCATATTGTTTGACATTCAGTAGACTTTCAATAGATGTTTTCGTATACCAAGTGTTGATTGACATACCTCACAGAGTTGGGAGTATCTAGTATGGCTCAAACACAAAATAATTTGAAATTATCTTGACATTTGTGGCATCAAAAGAATTGTATTTGTCTCAGATAAGGCTACCAGTGAACCTAGTTTTGCAATTATGAAAATTGAATTTTATGAAGGATTGAATAAATAAGAGTGACCAAAATACTTGTTGAACAGACAACTAGATTCTTATGTGGAAGGTTATAATAAATTGTCATAAACAAGTTTACAAATTATAAGAATGTATAGCCAGGTGTGATGGCTTATGCCTGTAATCCTACTACTCTGGGAGGATGAAGTGGGCAGATTGATTGAACTCAGTAGTTTGTGACCAGCCTGAGCAAAAGTGAGACCCCTTCTTTACTAAACATAGAAACATTAGCCAGGTATTGTGGTGGGCACCTCTAGTTCAAGCTATTCAGAAGGCTGAGGCAGGAAGGTTGCTTGAACTCAGGAGTTTTGAGGTTGCTGTGAACTAGGCTGATGCCATGGCACTCTAGCCTAGGCAACAGAGTGAGACTTTGTTATGAAAAAAGGAAAAAAAGGAAAAAGGAAAAAAGGAAGACTGTGAACCCACTGCAAGTATCTGACGGTAGTTGCAAAAGTGATTATTAGAATAAGAAAAAAGCTTGAAGTATAGTAAGAATTTGAATTAATGTTTTGAAGAGACCATTGTTACACATGGTTAAAATTATACCAAGAATATTTCATTAGTCCTATATAAGATGAAAAACCTAGAATTAAGGTATTTGTCTAAAAAGCCTTGAAATGCTTTCTGAGTCAAGAAATAATCACAATACAGAAGATAAAAAGTAAAGGCTATGTTAATGTGTACTGTGTTTGTTCCTGTTTAGTCATATTGTAAGCAGATTATTTTGTAAGCATATGACCAAAAACAGTCAACAAATGGGAATATTATGCCTATATTAAGGCTACTAGTCTCAATTTAATTACCTGCTTATATACTAGACAGCCATTAGACTCCACAGGCACTTAGCACATAACAGGGTTTGTAAAAATAATGAATACTTTTAGAAAACACAGTATAAGCCCAAGTATAATATGGTACTTTTAAATTGAATTTCTTTATTGTTTGAACGATTATTTCATGCATTGAAAAAGAAACAAATGCAAAAAGGACAGCAATAAAAGTATGTTTCTCTCCCACTGCTATTCAATTCTCTTCCCCAACAGTATACCTGTAGGATCAAGCACAGTTTCCTTAGGGTGGCATAAAAAAGCCTTCATATTCCTGTGTCTACTCACTTTCCAAGCTCCTACTATTTTAATCTGTATTCTCTCTGTAGGTGTAAGCATATGCTTCCTACATCTGTACTTTGTTTGGGGACTTCATATAGTATCTTATAAAAAATTATATATTAGTATAATACAGATTAATATTATTCATTTGTACATGACTGCGTTTGATTCCATTCTATAATCGTACAATAATTTATACCACCAAACATTTATTATAGTAACATAAAGGAGAGCAGCTTCTCCATTTGCATTGGTATAAGCTGATGAACAAATGGATATATGAGTAAAGAGCATTTGCTTAAAGCATGTAATGCATTCTGATCATTTATTTTTTAGAAGGCACAGAGAAGCTTCTCACATGTTATTATATTTTGGGCACATACCAGATTGTTCTAAAGGAGTGGATATCTTTAAGTAAGTTTTAGTCTAAATTCTACTATGCACTGCAAAATATTCAGAACCTTCCGCTGTGGGATCCTTGAGGGAAGTTTAACAAATCAAGATATAATAAAATACTAGAAGGATACTGAGTGTACTCGGGACTTGTTAGACAGATAGAACCTTAGTTGGGAGTCAGAAGTGTCCTGGGGAGACAGAAAGTAAGAGTTGAGTTTCCTCTCCTCTCCCTACCTGCTCTATGAACACTGGTACCAGAGAGGACCAGAGGAACAGATCCTTTCACAAAGTAAGTCCTCTTCCAGGGATCAGTGGAAGACTCACTCGGGGACCAAGACTGTGGTCCATTGTCCCTGTTTAGACCATTGGAAGGATCTCTACTGTCAGAAATAAGCATCCTCTCTCTATACTCTAAAAATCTCTGTTCTGGTTTTTTTTTTTTTTTTCACTGTCTCTTTTGCTTTATTTGTTCTGTAAACTTCACTGTAAGTTATATTCAGTGAAGCTTAACCATAAGAAGTTTAATAGTGATAGTGCTTAAGACCAATACATACCACAAATAAGGACAGGCATCTGACAAAGGCCAGAGCGACTGCTCTTTCCTTCTGACCTGGTTCACTAGAAATCTGTCTGATACACTATAATAGGCGTTCTATCTTTTTCTTTCTGCATCTGATCTTTAAATCTTTATGCTCTCTAATCTTTTACATTCAGTCTTATGGCCCCATCAATTACTGAGTCCATGCTGTGGGAGAGAAATAATTAGCAAGAACGGTAGTGAAGGTGAAGAGACTTCTTGTTTATAAATATCTGCAATCCTTGACCTCAGAAGCGAAGAGACATAAATCAGGCTTTCAGACAAAACATCTAGACAACATGTAAAACCAAAGTTTTAGAGGGGTAGCTGATTTGAAATTTCATGTCTATACCATGAGTGTAACAGCCTAGAACACAGGTACTCAGATCTCCTGGGAGAGCACTAGAAAGCACCTCAGTCTTCTAATGGAGAGAAGAATTATATTCTAGATGTTCACATCCAGGAGCAACATACGTGGAGTTCATGCAAAATTTCCCAAAGAATAGCCAGGCTCTATGGCTCGTGCGTATAATCCTAGCACTCTGGGAGACCAAGGTGGGTGGATTGCCTTAGACCAGGAGTTTGAGACCAGCCTGAGCCAGAGTGAGACCTCATCTCTAAAAATAGCCAGGCATTCTGGTGGGCGCCTGTAGTCCCAGCTACTCAGGAGGCTGAGGCAAAATAATTGCTTAAGCTCAAGAACTTGAGGTTGCTATGAGCTATGATACCACAGCACTCTACCAAGGGTGAAAAAGTGACATTAAGTCTTAAAAGACAAAAAAATTCACAAAGAACAAAGTATGGATGCTAAAAGAAATAAAGGTCTATTTTGCATCGAAACAATTTAGAAATGGAAAATGTTTCCTTCCAGAATTTTTAGAATTTCTCTTCAGGGAGAAAGATTCAAAGTAATGTAAGGAGGAGGAAGAGAGACTCATGACAGGAACATCATAAATCAATGAAGGCCTAATGACTGTAAATAGAAGGGAAGCAGGGTTTTAGCCGTTAGTCTAACTGTTCAGGCTCCAGAAGATTTAATAAATCCCAGAATATCAAGACATCCTAGATGTCATCAGGGAGAGAAACCAGCAACTCCTCTCACCTAAGTGATTATCTAAAAAGTAATTAAGAGAATGAAATACTGAGTGCTGACATATGTAGAATTCCTCGTTCTTGTGACTGGTATAGTGGAGGGCAACAAGAACATGAAGTTAGACAGATACTAGACACCTGTCTTTATACAAACAGGTTTCTGTATGGTTGGGCTTTATAGCCAAGAGATTTGGCAGGGCCTTGGATTTTTGGAGGATGGGCAGAAAGAGCCAAAGTGGACAAGGTCTAGGGCAAGAGTTCCAGGTAAGTACCACAGATGCAAAATTGTGCCAGTTTCCAGGGGAGACTCAAACACAGAAATCCAATTTTGGAGTCAAAAGTAAAAGGTAGTAGAGTATGAGAAGGGCAGGCACAAAAGGGAGTGAGGGGGTGAAGGCTAATAGCTCAGGCTGTAGGTCCGTACTGAGGAAGGTAAGGATGAAGCAAGTTTTAATACAAGTACAACAGAGGCAGGCAGTGGAGAGGTAAAGTGACTAACCTTTTTTTTCCTACATCAGACTGGTACAATAGGGCATAGCTTTGGGGGACTTGGCACAGGAGGACTGACTGTGAGGGAAATGATGTAAGCCCTTCTCTCCTGTATGGTTCTGCTGGTTTAACCAAAGAGACAAAGACTTTGAAGAGCACGTTACATTTTGGCCAGTACCCAATGGGGTGTTGGTAGGGGGACAGACCAACTAGGATAGGTGGTAAGTGTTCCTGGAACTACAAACAAAAGATTTTGGTTCACAATGCATCCTGTTTTAACTATTATTTCTTTTTTCTTTTTAAGTAGTATATTTTAAATAGCTTTCAAGGTATACACTTTTTCCTTTAAAAGACTTCTGAGCAGTTTTGTTCCCGAATTCGCTGGTCATCCTCATGGTTGCAAGTGCCCCAAGCTCTGGGTGGTAGAGGCAGCCATGGGGTAGGCTGGAGATCCAGGTGATCTCTCCTGGTGACACTCGCAACCCTGGTGGAGCAGCTGTGATCCATCCTTTCACAGATCATGCGTGGTTACATGTGTGCTAAAATGTCCGTTTATTTCAAAGCAGTAAAGATTTTTTATAATTTTCAGCTATCTTTCTTTAAACTTCATAATCTTCAGAATCTTTTTTTCTCCCTCTTTTACTTGGTCCAATTTTCTTGGTATAATATGTTTAATATTTACTTTACTGAGTATACATTTCATATGAAATCATAACTATTGGTCATTACTAGGAGGTTGGTAAGAATGTGAAAAAAGGACCAGAAGGATGAGGAAGTGAAAGAATTACAAGGTGGGGTGAGATGTGTGGTCACTGAGACAATTCTCCAGTTGCCTGGGCCTCAGGATTTTCTATCGCCTATTCTCCAGGACTAGTATGTTTTATGCAGTAGGATGTTTGACCAGTCTGTTACACTGTAGATGCTGGACAGATTTTGAGCAAGGTTGAAGGGAGAGGAGAAGGGTGAATTCAAATGGAAGCCTAAAGCTGAATTCTAACATCCAATGAAAGGAAAATAAGTTTGTAAGTCTCTGGAAATTTGAGGAAGATCAAAGATTTGAGAAATGTTTCATACTTGCTAGAGGGACAATATTTTTTAGAAAGTTCTTAGTTAGGAAGAAATACTATGAGAACCTTGGTTCAGGTGCTGAGGCCAATAATAAGGTTAAGGACAATTTAGAAACCAGGGGACATGTGCAAGAACTTTGTCCCATATAATGAATACAATCCACAAAAAGTGTTTATGGTCCTGTCTGATTCAAGTGTTGTCTGAATGACATTGTGATATGAACAAGAGTTATGAAATGATCTAAGATGTGCCCATGAGGGGAAATGAAGCATGTTTTAAGGGAGTCTGTTTCCAGGTCTTTTTTTTTTTTTGTAAGAGGAAGAGCTTTATTCACCAGCTGGGAGCTTATGGCATAGAAGAATTCCAAATGGCCTCGCTCTCCAGGTCTTTACTTAACTTTCATTAACATTGTTTTTTTGTTTTGTTTTGTTTGTTTGTTTTATAAAACTCTTTTAGAACTTGTCTGCAATAATGTTAGCCCTTTCTGTACTTACTATACAAAGACACATTCCTCTATCTACCTCAAATCTTGTAATATTGTATTGACACAGACTTAAAATCCCCTTGGTGACAAGGGGATAATGTGCAAGCCATAGCACTGACATTAGGGGAGCTTCCCTTAATGACTTTTCAAGCCACTCTAGATCATACAGCTTACAGAATATGCTGTTTATACATTTTTCTTTACAGGTGAAGCTTTTCCTTATTGGAATGACTGACTTGTTTTTTACTTAAGAAATCCACTTTATTGAGGTACAATTGACATCCAAAAAACTTTAAATGTTTACAGTATACAATTTAGTGTCTTTGGAAATTGGGAGGTAAGTATATACTCAGGAAACCTTCATCACAATCCATTCCATAAACTTATCCATAACTTTCAAAAGCTTCCTCTCTCTCTCTTTTTCCTTTCTTTTGTGGTAGGAGCAATTTACATAATATCTACCTTCTTAACAAATGTTTAATTACACAGTACAGTAGATAGGGTTAAGCATATGATCAAAGTTGTCCAGTAGGTCTTCAGAACTTATGAATCTTGCATGACTGTAATGACCAAAACCTCACATTTTCTCCTTTCTCCAGCTTCTGGACACCACCATTGTAATTTAAGTTTCTGTGGGTTTGACTATTTTAGAACACACATGTAAGAGAGGTTAAGCAGTATTTGTCTCTCTATTTCTGACTTATTTCACTTAGCGTAATTTTCTCCACACTTAGCAGTGAATATGCTAAGCAACAAGAGAGCACATAAAAGTATAAATCTTACTGCTAAAGGTAAATATAAAAACAAACATAGTGTTATCATATGTTAATGCTGACATTTAAAATCACTTTCAGTACTATCATATAAATTACTAGACAAAAGCAGTAACAGCAAGAGTACCTATAATCACAAATATTTGTTAATGGAAACAAAAAATAGAAATAAGTAAAATCTGAAATCAATTACATAAACTGTGTAGGATGGAAGAAAGTGCAAGCTTCTGTGTGCTATTGAAGGTAAGTTGTTAGCATCAAACAGACTTCTATAGCGATTAAATGTTTGATGAAAGCTTAAACAGACTTTTTTACAAGTATAAACCGATGCAAGCCATATTGTAACCACAAAGAAAAATGCAATAACTACACAAAAGATAAGAAAAGATTCAAAGCATGTCAAACAAAACAGCACCAAATCACAGAGAAAGACAACAAAAAAAGGAAGGAACAAGAAAAAGAAATAGGCAGAAAACAATGAACAAAATAGTAAGGCCATACCTATTGATAATTACTATAAACACAAATGGACCAAACTTTCCAATCAAAAGACCCAGAATGGCTGAATGGAGAAGTAAAAGTCAAGAGCCAATACTCAACTATAAGCTGTCTATGAAAGACTTACCTTAGCTCTAAGGGCACAGGGCTGAAAGCGAAGGGATGAAAAAAGACATATTATGCAAATTATAACCAAGAAATAACAGAGGAGGCTCTACATAAATTAGACAAAGAAACTTGCAGTCAAAATACTACTAACATTAGTGCCATTAGGGTAGGAATATTTATTTGTTTTGTTTGAAGCTGCATTCTTGACAACCAAAAAATACTTGGCACAAGTAGGTACTTAATAAATATCTGTAAAATAAATTTTAAAAACTCATTTTGTTTGGGAGAAAGCTCTGAAAATGACTCTAGAGAGAAGCTGGAGAGTAAAGACACAATGAATAAGAATGGATGAGTGTAATTCGTGGACTTCCTCCTTTGGGGTCTCCATGGAGTGTAGCTGAGCTTGGCAGCCAGCAGCTGCCACTCAGAATTCTGTACTATTCAATGACATTGGATCTACTAATGCCCAAAATAGTGAGTGACTTATAAGGTAGTGAATATGAACATGTTAACAGAAAAAGCAAGCTCTGAAATGATAAGAAATGTTGTTGATAATATAGGCGGAAGCTCTGGAGAGAATTACTGAACAAATAAGCCAAATGGTATGAATTTCAGTACTGACCACACCCCACTTGGTATACTGAACAGGCAATATATAGTTCCTGGCCTGATAACTCTGTAACAGCCTAGCACATATATAAATATTAACTGGAATATTGATAGTTAGGCTATAATATAGAAAGTGGTAGCTCTGTGACAAAATATTCCAGGACCAATTGACAGGGTAGGAAATTATAGGATATGCCTGTGATAAAAAGAGGTAATAATAATATAGTAATATACATATAAATAATATATATACTATATAAATAATATAGTAAAAGTCTTTCACATTAGGAAATACAGTGTTGGCCAATGTGTGATAGCCCAATTGCAGACAGCTTCCTGCTGTGAAATTTCACACAACCAAGCTGGTTAAGACAAGCTTCTTTGTTGTATACCCATTTATGAGACTGGAGAGTCTACGAAGGTCACTTTTTCTAGGATGCTGCCATTGTTTGATTGAGTGTTTGGTGGTGTCATTCATTCAATCAACAAACATTAATTGGTAAACTACGCTCTGCCTATTAGTACTGTGTCATGCTTAAGAACCCTGATTTTGAAGTCAGACAAAGCCAAATAAGTTTCAGCATCCATAAAAGTGAGTGAATCATAGCTACAGCATACTATGTTGGATGTATTGTATTAAATACATAAATTGTGGCTTCCAGCACATAATGAGCTCAGTAAACGCATCAACACTTTTTTTGTTCTGCTTCACTATGAGAATAGACATGCTATGGAGAACCCTGAAGACCACATCATTAGTGACCAGTAGGTGGGGCTCAAAAATATTTTCAGGAACTTAAATGACTCCAAATGAAAATTAGGACAAAATCTCCAATTGAATGTAAAAAATTAAGAGCCATGAATGGTGCGTGGTGTCATGTAGACACATGTTTAATAAAAGAGGATATGTTGTGTATTTTTTGAAGCCTGTGCCGTGAAGAAAATCTTCAAGAGATAAGCTAATATAGGTAGCTATATTGGATAAGTGAGCTGAGACCTTCCCTGTAGGGCAGAAATGTTCATTCATGAGAAAAACTATGTGCTAGTGAATAACCACTGTAAGATTCTGAATCATAAAAGAAAAAAAAAAGTTTTTCTTACTCTAGCTGGCTTTTCCCTTTTGGCGGATGAATATTCTTTGTGGTTGTCTGCCTGTCTCTAGCTCCCTTTATATTCTTCTATTTCTCTCTTTCTCTTTAATTATTATGCTTTGGTGCTCTATTCTGCAAAAGATGTACCTTTGAAACATTAAATGAGTTAGGGATAAATATTTGAAGAGAAAAGGATAAATTATGGATGAAATTAGAGGTATTGGAGATTAGACTGACCATGCCTCACCAAAAAAAAAAAAAAAACTTCAAACAAACAAACAGAAAATAACCAAACAAACCCTAGTTATCATGGAGCCATCAAGTCTTGCCATAGGATGTTCCTAGGGAAGTTAGTTGAAAGAAATGAGGGCTTTAATTGGCACTTGGATTTTTATAATAACATAGGTACAATTAGTTTCCTTAGTCAAGGATTGGAGGAGAGGATGTCCATCAAATCTCAAATCTTGGTTGAGTATGGTTAGCCTTCTAGTCTTCAATTACAGAGACTCAGTGATACTCTAACTTGGAGGTAATAACTTACCTATTGCAATGGGCTATTTTGACTGCACAGCTTTTAAATGACCATGAAGAAAACATCATGAAACAAGAAAGAGGCCATATTAATGAAATAAAATCTCCTCTTAAACTCTAGAAATATGTCCTAAGCCATATGGAATCTAGGTTGATTAAGAATAGATACATCCCAAGTGAAGATTATAAACCTCATGCTTATAAATACTCTTCAGATGTCACAAGCATAGGTTGTTTTGGACAACAGAAATTACTGTAAAAATTTAAAGGTTTAAAATAAATAATATTGACCGTAAGTCTACAAAAATATTTTTTCTGTCTCATTCTACCTTGGTTTATTTCTCTTTCTTGTAGTATCTCTTTGTCCATTCTTTAAATATTGCTATTTGTGTACTTTAACTGTTTTTTTTTTTCAGTAGAGTTATTTTCTGAAATTTCTCAACTAAAGAAAGGGTGGGAAGAATTGATAGGTAGATTTTTAGAGTATCCATAATTTATTATGTGAATATGAGGAGGGCCACTGTTATGGGGTAACAGTTCTAGTATTGACAAGTCTTGTAATTAGCATTTGTCCTCTTTATCTTTTGAATCTCAAGTTATTTTTTCTCTTGCCTTGCTGCTGATGTGTTTAATGCCAATTGTGGGTGGTTTAGAAAGCTACTGCCTGAAGTTGGAATGAAAGGGAGTATGTGGAAGTTGGGAGTTCATAAGGTTTCATTCCCAATTTTCCTCAGTACTTTAATAATAGTGGAATACTAGCTTCCTTCAATACTGGAAACACTCTATGGAACACTGGTAAATATGAAATCAAGATATCTTCAAGCCCAAATCTTTTTAAAAATTTTTTTAATTAAATCATAGCAGTGTACATTAATACAGTAATGGAGTACAGTGTGCTGTTTTTATATACAATTTGGAATATTTTCATCAAACTGGTTAACATAGCCTTCATGTCATTTCTTACTTATTGTGTTAAGACATTTATATTCTACACTTAGAAAGATTCACATGTATCCTTGTAAGATGAACCACAGGTGTGATCCCACCAATCACCAAGGATATATTAGACAACTCAGTTCACAAATGAGGAGGTCTGTTGATAGTTGGAGAAGAGAGTAGGGTAAGTAGGAGCATCCCTGCCCAACGTGTGCCAGTATTGTTGAATATGAAGAGCTACATGAAAGTCATAGAATAAGGAAAAGGGTCATAAGGTATGAGTTAAAAGCACACATTGCCCTTCGGAAATAGTCAACATACCAGCAGGAATGATTTTAAACTTTTTCTCTGATAATAAAAATCGCAAAGAATGGTCTTAGATTGTTCAATCAAATGCTGAGAGCGAGAAAACCACAAGTCAGAAGAAAAAGCCTGTCATGTGCAAAGGGCCACAGATTGTCTGTGGCATTTAGTGTTTGCTCCTTAGACTAGTGAGTTTTGTAAACTGAGATGTTTCATTAAACGAGGATTATTAAGATCACATGTGAGATTGTAAATTTTCTGTTACTTTTTCTATACAACAATCTACATATTTGGGCAAGTTTTTACTTTACCAGTAAGATACACTCTGAACATGGCTCTCACCAGCAAGATTTGACTGGGAATACCACTCATGCAGTGAGAGTGAAGGCAGAAGGGTGATATCTATGAAGTGGCTAGAAAAATGTCCTTATGCTCTCAGTAACTGACTGGTTTCCTTTTTTTTTTTTTTTTTTAGAGAAAGAATCTCATTTTATTGCCCTCAGCAGAGTGCCATGGTGTCACACAGCTCATAGCAACCTCCAACTCCTGGGCTTAGGCAATTCTCTTGCCTCAGCCTCCCAAGTAGCTAGGACTACAGGCACCCGCCCAACATCTGGCTATTTTTTTTGTTGCAGTTTGGCCAGGGCTAGGTTTGAACCTGCTACCCTTGGTATACGGGGCCGGTGCCCTACCAACTGAGCAATAGGTGCTACCCACTAACTGGATTCCTATCTTCAATAGGGGGAAGCATTAATGTCTTACCAAGTAAACATTTCTACACATGACTTGGGCCAATATTGTTGTCTTGTGCATAGAATGCCTTGACAATACAAGGGAAGTCTATTCTGTGAGGAGCTCCATTCCAAAAAGAATATCCTGAAAATGAATCATGAAGATTTGATTAGAGGATGCATTAAATTCTAAAATTTCTAAGTATGTGAAAATAATATTTAAGATCTTTATTAACTCAAGGAAACCTAGAGAATTAGTGATACCCTGTATACTTATTAAATATATTAAATAATGTTTTAAATAAATTATGAGAAATTCTTATTTACCCCTTGAAATGTAGTCATTGAATCTGTTTATTAAAATTCTATATTAGTTATCTGGCAGGTGTTTCTGAGTATCAGGATGGTTTCAAGGTAAAATGAATGAGGAAGTTAAAATTGACATAATGACTAGGGGAGAGTAAGAAAGGCTTAAAATAAATTTTGGAAGGTAGTATAAAGGTTAGGTTAGGATGTTAAAGGATTCTAAATACTGTCATACTCATAATAACAAAAATACAAAAACATATATTTATATAGAACCAACAGCGATAACAGTTTTAAGGAAGCCTTGCTGAGCTAAATTTCATAGGAAAATAAAGCCCTTCATTGAAAAGCAGAGAGTTGCAGTGTTGTTTCTGGAAATGAGCAGAAGGAGTAACACACCTGTTACAAAGGGAAAGACTTTAGAAAGTAAAGGCTGTATCCAAAGACCAGTGCACTGTGAACTGGATTGAGAAAGGATAATTCTGAAGATGCCTCAAATGCAAAAATAAATCATTAGATTCATAAATTCTCATGGCACCCTTCCCTCTGACTCTTGCCCAGAAAGCAGCAGTGAAGAAGGGATTGGAGAATGAAGAGAAATAACTCTGTCTTGGGTTTTCTTATGGTACTTAGATTTTGGGGTTCCGAGTTAAATCTTAACAAAACCCAAAATTATATATGGAACTTCAGGCACAATCCCTTCCATTGCAGATAATGATAAGGTAAAACAAAAAATAAAATCAGCATAGCCTTAGGAGGTTGTGGATTAGACTAATCACAGGTCAATTAGTCCTAATGGAAAACTGTTTTTCATGTCTCAGTTTGTTTGGAGGGAGGAACAAAATGATCACTTTCTCACTCGATCACACAAAGGAAGGGATATGGACTGTCTTGTAATAAAACAAATTAAACAAAATGTTATTGTACTCTGTCTCTACAATTTTACAATAATGTCTGGAATAATCTAAGAATAACAACTTTTAAAAACATAAAGAAATAAGAAACTATGACATCCAAATTAAAAGAAAACACAATTATTAGATGGCTACTTGGAAATATTCAGTTGCTGGGTGTAGCATATGAGGACCTTCAAAACAGCTATTGTAGCTGTGTTAAAAAATCACAGTGGAAAAGAAATCACAGTGAAATATATATTTAAAGAGTAAGTAATATCAGTACAGAAATGAAAACTCTAAAATAGAATGAATTCTGGAATGAATAAGACTAACTGCTAAGAAAAAGATATTGAATAGGCTGAAGACAAATCAGGGAAAAAAGAAAAAAATATTGCTGAACTTGAAAGTGGGTCAATAGAAGTTACAAACTGCAACATAGACAGGAAAACAATTAAGGAAAATTGAACATAGTGTCAGCAAGGAGCCTGGTATACATGTAATTGGAGTCTTATAGTGACAGGTGTGAGAAAGTATTAAGAAGACTTTCTTTTGAAAAAAATGATTATTTTATTCTCTAATTTTGAGAAAAATAGCAGCCTGCTTGTCCAAAACTATCAGAACTCAGAGAATTCAATCAACTTAAATACCTGTTATAAATAAATAGCTCAAACCCAAGAATAAAAAAGAAAGAAAATACTACAAAATATGAGCACAAAACAGCCAGAGTAAAAGACATATTACATACAAGTGAACACCTGTAAGAATTGTAGGTGTCCCTCCATCAAAACAAGGCAATACTGGGAAACAATAAAAGGATATGTTAAATTGCTTAGAATTTCTTAGCAAACGTGAACAAATGTATGTAACTTGATAATAGAAGGTAGATAAAGACCTGGAAAGTATTTTTAAGGTTAGGTGAACCTTTTGAAGTATCCCAAGGAAAGGAAAGATATTCTCTCTCTCTCTCTCTCTCTCTCTATATATATATATATATAAAATATATAAAGAGTGACCTATGTGTATATATGTATATATATGTATAATATATAAAGAGAGAGTGACCTGTGTATATATCTATATCTATGTATATATCTCTCTCTTTATATATATATGATAGAAATATATATATATACATGATATATATGTATATACATGGTAGAGATATAAAGAGAGAGTGACCTATGTATATATCTATATCTTTGTATATCTATATCTCTATCTCTCTCTATATACACACACACACATATATGTGTATAATATATAGAGTGACCTATGTATAGATATCTATCTATATCTATATACCAATATATCTACATATCAATATCTATGTATATCTATATCTATGTATGTCTATATCTATCTTTCTATCTATCCATATATATATATGCACATATATATAATATATAAAGATAGAGTGACCTATGTATATATAGATGGCTATCTCTCTAGAGGGAGAGAGAGGGAGACAGAGAGAATCAGCAAACAATCCAATACATGCCCAAATTGGAGAAAAATTCATTTCAATTCAGGTTGGGGGAGGGGTAATGAGGGAGCGGGAGATGAGGTACTTTCACTGAATGAGCATGTGGTGGGTTGGCACAGCTTTTGAGTGTGGGACATAACCACAAGACGAACTCTATCTAACAAAATCAAATGTTTTGAGCTGGTTGCTTGTACCCTCACATTAATCTGAAATAAATTTACTTAAAAATGAAAAATAAATAAGAAAGTTATTGCTTTTTGACAACTTTTAAAACTCCATGCTTCTGGGAGCAGTGGCTCATACCTGTAATCCCAGTGCTCCTGGAGGTTGACGTAGGTGGATTGCTTGAACCCAAGAGTACAAGACCAGGCTGAGCAAGACCCTGTCTCTACTAAAAATAGAAAATTGGCTGGGCATGGAGCCACACTCCTATAGTTCCAGCTATACAGGAGGCTGAGGCAAGGGAATTGCTGAAGCACAAGAGTTTGAGGTTGCTGTGAGCTATGACATGACAGCACTCTACCCAGGGCAACAGAATGAGACTTTGTCTAAGAAACAAAACAAAACAACAACACCAAAAATCTTCTCTGTGCTTTAGTTTTGTAACCTATAATATGGAGTGGATATTACCTCATTTGTAAAGTTACTTCGTGGATTGAATGCGATAATGCCCGTAGACCCTTTGGGGTATCTGGCACTCGGCATGGCCTCAGCAGATGTAGCGATACTTCCCAGAGATAGTAGAGACTGAGAAGAGTACAGAGGAGTCCGTCATGAATGATTGTAATATGAAACGCATAAAATATTTCTAAGAATTTGTGGATGAAATTGTATGTATTGTGTAGAAAGTGGCTGATTCTTGGAATACTGAGCTGACACTCCTCCCTTCCCTGCAACACTGAAACAGAATTATTGACAGGCAGTGAGAGTGATGAAACTCAGGAAGAAAAATCCCAGGTACGGAGTCAGCAGCGTGAGACCTCTGGGCTGGAGGCACTGTCAGGCGTCGCGCATCAGTGACAAGAGCATGGGGGAGGAGGTTTTCTTCTTGTATCAGAGACTAATCATTTGCTGCTCTGGCTCTGTAGCTTCTCTTTGTCAATGTCACTTTCTGTCAGGGTCTCTTTGTGTCCCTTACCATTCTCTAAGTTTTTTGTTCTCTCTCTTTGCTGCCCTTTATTCTCTTTTTCTCTCATAAAACTTTTCATTTTTAAGATAATGATTAGTGCATTACTACTTGTTATTTTTTTAATGATGAGACTAAGTTATGAAAAGTGATAAAGAGAATTTAATAAAGACTCCAGAATGCCTGCAGCAAGAAAGAAACATGGTCAACAGGGATACTACAGCTTTATAATCAGCTCTTGGCCCTCTACATAGAGTGAGCCTGAGAGCAAAATGGTTGATCTGGAATGAGCTGTGGTTCAGGGGCAAAGATTTGGGGCAGCCAGCATGATCTTGCAAGACATCTCACAGAATGAATAAAGATGATACAAACCAGGGTAAAATATTTACTTTATCTACAGACTACAAAGTAGTTCACTGATTAGATGCTAACTCACACTCCACTATGAACAGGACTCCAAATGCTTTCTATTAAGATTGCATTAGAAAGAAAAAAAATCTATGGGTTAGGGACTAAATCTGGTAAGTGAAAATTATCCTAAGAAGTCTATAGAGATGGACAAAGGAACAAAAATTTCTTTTCTAAAATGTTCATAAAACTAGTGGCATGACTAGTGAACTTATAACTATAAAATCTACTTCTCTTTCATTTCAAGTTGTGAATATTGCTGTTTCTCTATTTGTGAAAATTTCACTCCACTGGTGCCCCATCTAAGTTAAGTTTATGTGGGATGCTCACTGTAGGTTTGATTGGAAGAACATTCCTGTAGTGGGAAGGATGACAGGAGTTCAGTGACTGATGAGTGTCAAGAATGATGCTCCCTAATTTGAGTAGTTTGTCCCCCCACTTCCTCTTCCAGACTTCAAACATTCTGATACTATTATGTTATATAAATATTAGGAATTCAGGTCTATAGAATAAAAGCGAGGGTTTTGAATTAGAGTATTTATAAATAATTACCAAAAAAGCAAGTGATTATTGGTTTTAAGAAGCACAGAAGTGAGGGAATATGTTTGAGGCCAGAAAGAGTAAAACAGTAATCAGTATTTCTCAGACACACACATAGCAGGTCTTCATAAGCAGTGATGTGCAGTGGAGGCTGTTTCTCCATTTGTTTTTTTGGAGTTAGACTCCTTGCAACAAACATTTCATACATAGCACATACAGCAGTATTTTAAGACATGTTGATGATTAAGAAATAGTATATAAGGGGGCACATACAGTATCAGAATCATGGCACCTGAAAAACATCTTTTTTTTTTTTTTTTTTTTGCTGTTTTTGGCCGGGGCTGGGTTTTGAACCCGGCTGCCCAACATCTTTTTCACAAAGTAAGTAATACCAAAGAAGTAACTGGGGCACTCAGAACAACTCAAGATAAAAAGTACTAGTCATGGTACTGAAACTAGTATTTTAAATTATCTCATGTGTGGTATAAGGCAAAAAATGTTTCAATTTAGAAATAATTTTCCTATCAAATTTTAATGAAATATAAGGCAAATAAAATGAATAGAGGTTGATGAGCTGATTATTATTCAAGTTTCATTTAAATACTAATAAGGGGAGTGTGTTCATGTCAGCAAGCAGTTCCATGTTCTCCATCCATTTCCTGGGTTAGACCAGGAGTGGCAGGTCCAGAAGGTACATCATCACGGAGAACCCCTGTGAATTGCATCTTGCTAGGAAAAAACAGCCGGAGATTCCATGTTATGTGTCAGCAACCCTAAAGGCAGTGCACTGTCCAAAGAAGTTTAATCTGGGCTTGATAGGGGAGCAAATCAGGGCCACAGAATATTTCATAATAGTTGTTTATGGCTCAGCACCTATAGTACAGTGGTGACAGTGCCAGCCACATGCACTGAGGCTGGCGGGTTTGAACCTGGTCTAGCCCTGCTAAACAATGACAACTACAACAAAAAAATAGCTGAGCGTTTTGGCAGGCGCCGGTAGTTCCAGATACTTGGGAGGCTGCAGCAAGAGTATCGTTTAAGCCCAGGAGTTTCAGCTTGCTGTGAGCTGTGACACCATGGCACTCTACCCAGGGTGACATAGCGAGACTGTCCAAAAAAATTTATTCTGTGAAATTAAATTGAGACCTAATTGATAGCAAAGAAATCTCAAATACTCACCCCTTCTTGTGGTATAAAGAAAGCCTAAAAGGGTGGCGCCTGTGCCTCAAAAGAGTAGGGTGCCAGCCCCATATACCAGAAGTGGTTGGTTCAAACCCGGCCCTGGCCAAAAAACAGCAAAGAAAAAAAAAAAAAGGAAAAAAGCCTAAAATATTTGACATCAGACATCTTCCTAGGAATTAGTCTATACTGGTAAAATTAGGTTTTTAACTCAAACTGTGAATTCCCTTTCGTTTATTTTGTTTACATAAAACTGCTATTGGTAGAACAGAGTTTTCAAAGAAACTCTTTCAAGTCCTGTAAGAGCAGAAAGAAGGGGATAATGTGGGTTGTGCTACCCTTTCTTGCTGAGGAAGAGAAGAAGCGTGTCTCCACACGCAAGGTAAGTGAATGTGGTTCTGAGAGGATGATTTGCAGACAAGAAGGGTGCCTGAAAGAAGGAGAGACTAATGTTTAACTTACCTTTGGAATTGTTCTTACAAAGTGATTTGCTGATCTGATATCCGTACCATTTAGGGCATCCCAGTTGCTATCATCCACCATCCCATGTGGTAGAGCAAGAATGTTTGAGTTTTTGTGGATCTATTGGATTCTTGGAAGAAGGTGAACTTGAACTGTCCTGCAGACATCTTACCCAAGAAAGCTGCTTTCTGAATTAATGATTCTATCAATAGAGGCTGGAGCTGTGGCAGAGAGAGTAAGGAAATCAAACTATAATGAGATGTCCCTGGTCAGAGAACTATGCAGTAGAGTCATGTCTGGTAAGGTCCCTGGAGGAACTCACAATGCACCTAATCCACATGTGTAAGAAAGATAATTGAGCTATAGTCAGTATTTAATGAGACAGAAAGACAACAGAGAAAAGGTGGTTCTAAAAACAGCCTGAGATCCAAAGAGCTACAACTCTCTCCCTGTTTAGGTCTCTTTGGCAGAAGTCTGGAGTGAAAGAGATAAACATTAAATACCATACAAGACTAAAGATTTAAGAGCTTATACTTAAAAGCTACTGGAAGTTAGGGAATGGTGTCAATGTGCAGCTGTATTGATTGCAAGCCTCTAGTCAAGAATTTTCTTTTTTCTTTTTTGTTAAATTATAACCATGTACATTAATGCATTTATGGGGTGAATGCACTAATTCTATATACAATGTGGAATGGTTACATCAAAGTGAGGAGTTTCATTTAAATACTAATAAGGGGAGTGTGTTCATGTCAGCAAGCAGTTCCATGTTCTCCATCCATTTCCATCCATTAACATAACTATCACCTCACCTTATTTGTTGAGGTAAGACATTAATAGTCTATACTTCATAGTTTTGAAGTGTACCATTGCATTGTGCACATTAGGTGAGGTACCACTGAATACCTTCCTCCCAGCCTCCCCCCTTCCCTCTCTACATTTTCCTCCTTCTTTTTGGACTATAGTTGCATTTTATCATTTGTATGGATGTTTAGGTGACTATATATTGGTTTCATAATAGTATTAAGTACATTTGGATACTTTTTCTTTCATTCTTGAGATACTTTACTAAGAAGAATATATTCCAGCTCCCTACAGGTAAACATAAAAGATATAATGTCTCCATCTTTTTATGGCTGCATAGTATTCCATGGTATATATATACTATAATTTGTTAATCCATTCATGGGTTGATGGGCACTTGGGCTGCTTCTATGACTTGACAATTATGAATTTGGGCTGTAATAAACATTCTTGTGTAAATGTCTTTGTTGTAGAATGATTTTTGATCATCTGAGTATACATATTGCAGGATCGAATGGTAGGTCTAATTTTAGTTCCTTGTATTCTCCAAACTTCTTTCCAAAAAGGACATATTATCTTGCATTCTCATGAGTGGTGTAGAAATGTTCCCTTCTCTTCACATCCACACCAACATCTATAGTTTTTGGATTTTGTTATGTGAGCTAATCTTACTGGAGTTAGAGGATATCTCAAAGTTGTTTTGATTTGCATTTCTCTGATAATTAAAGATGGTGATATTTAATGCAATCCCTATTAAAGCACTATTGTCATACTTTAAAGATCTTGAAAAAAATAGTACTTCATTTTATATGGAATCAGAAAAAAAATCTCGAATAGCAAATACATTACTCAGAAATAAAAAACAAATCAGAAGGCATCAGGTTAACAGACTTCAGGCTATAATATAAATCAATAGTGATCAAAAAAAAAAAAAAACCAACATGGTACTGGCGCAAAAATAGCGAGGTAGATATATGGAACAGAATAGAGAACCAAGAGATGAACCCAGCCACTTATGGTCATTTGATCTTTGATAAGCCTATCAAAAACATTCATCGGGGGAAAGATTCCCTGTTTAACAAATGGTGCTCAGTGAACTGGCTGGTGACCTGTAGAAGACTGAAACTGGACCCACACGTTTCGCCATTCACAAAAATTGATTCTCACTGGACAAAACATTTAAACTTAAGACATTAAACTATAAAAATACTAGAAGAGTGTTCAGGGAAAACACACACTTGAAGTAATTGGTCTGGGAGAATATTTTATGAGGAAGAACCCCCAGCAATCGAAACAACACCAAAAGTATATTATTGGGAACTGATCAAACTAATAAGCTTCTGTACAGCCAAGAGAACAGTAAGTAAAGCAAACAGACAGCCTTCAGAATGGGAGGAGATATTTGCAGGTTATGTTTCCAACAAAGGTTTGATAAGTAGAATCCACAGAGAACTCAAACTAATCAATAAGAAAAGAACAAATAACCCCATTTCTTTGTGAGCAAGAGACTTGAACAGAAGCTTCTCTGAAGAAGACAGGTGCATGGGTACTCAGGCATTTTCAAATGGTGTGCTCTGAAAATTTTTAAAGACCATTAATTAAATTATTTTTAAAAGAAGTTCAAAGCAAAGTAAGTATATTCTTTTAAAAAATTTTTCATTTTATCAACATAACTTAAGTACGCTATGGGAATTTAACTATAGGCTCAATTGTGCCATGAGATAGAAAAGATTGGCAAACACTGTTCTAGGTGTAGGTGCCAAGATGATAAAAGAAGCAAAGATTTTATTCTGGGAAGCACCTGTGAATGAAAATGTAGAGGAAGACTAGAAAGGCTGGGAGAGGGGGGTGCCAGATGACCATGCAGTATGACTCCTACAAAAGAGGGTGGGAGGCAGGCTGGGGGGAAATGTCATAATAAATTATAAAGTATAGGAAAGATTCAGCAAGGTGCTTGGGGAGTCCTTGAGCCAAAGTTCTATCAGATGAGCATTGTGTCTTCTGTGAATGGACCTGCTTTTGTATCTTTGCTGTACTTAATCACTGGCTGGTAGCAGCCTGTGGGAATCACGGTTTCAAAGTAAAGATAATGGATTTCAAAGGATGAACCTGAGCCTCTGCTCTCTTAATGTTCCCTGTAGTTAAAGGTCTATAAAAAACATTCTCACGGCCACTTCAGTAGTTAAAACAAAGTAAGGAAGGATTTCAGAGAGCATGGGTGATGGAAGTGTTGGGAGAAAATCCCAGCAAGCTCAGACTAATCAATAAAGTAATTATATCCGACAGTGGTTGATAAATGATTCTAGGTCCAGGACATGGCTGAGGCAGGCTTGTATCACCATGAGGCCCAGTGGCAACCATGACCCACACAAGGAGAAAAGAGAAACACGGAACCTTTAAAAAGATCTAAGATGCTGACATCCTCAATTTTAAATATTTCTCACGGAAATCATTTTCTGGTTTTGTTGTTTGCATATTTACTTTGTTTTATGTGTAAATTATTTTATTTTATATTAATTTAATTTTTTCAGGGTTCTTAATTTTGTAAAAGACATTCTATAACCAAATTCATTTCATATTAAAATATCATTAATGTTGTAATTATAGTCTTTCTACAGGATTTCATTGTGATACTATATCCACTCCTCATGAAAAGAAATAAAACTAAGATACCGAGTAAAAATCAAAATCAAAGAAACCAAAAAGAAAAATGAAGCCGGCTCGGCGCCTATAGCTCAACCGGCTAAGGCGCCAGCCACGTACACCTAAGGTGGCAGGTTCGAATCCCCAGCCCGGACC
>NW_003852594.1:2052545-2183578 GCF_000181295.1 Otolemur garnettii | reverse complement strand
AAAAAAAAAAAAAAGAAAAAAGAAAAATGAAGCCTACCTTATAAAAATTCTTTCAAGATCATGGTTAACATAGCAGGAATGTTTTCTCAAATTGTGGCCTTTGCTTTCATTTTAAGTAGTTGTGCATTCTGTGGCCCTTCCCCACCCTCTTGGTTTCCATTTTAAATGATATTATGTGTAGGGAAAGGGGCCAGTCTTTCTCATTTAAAGGTAAGCAATAATATTGAATAATTGAGACATCATAATTCTTTTCCTCTTTTTAAATCCTATGCCTCTTAACTGTAAAACATAAAATGTGACCATTCTTATCTCACAAATTGGTACTGAACACCTTTGTTTTTAAATTTTTTAAAAATCCAAGTTGATTACTTCTCCACACTATTCTTACAGCTTATAAAACAAAGTCTGAGAAAAGAAACAGTCAAAGATGTCAACAAATGGAAAAACATACCATGCTCATGGCTGGGAAGAATCAGTATTGTTAAATTGTCCATACTACCCAAAGCAATCTAGAGATTTAATGCAATCCCCATTAAAGTGCCTCTGTCATACTTTAAAGATATGGAAAAACTAGTACTTTGTTTTATATGGAAACAGAAAAAAACCTTGAATAGCCAAGACATTACTCAGAAATAAAAACAAATCAGGTGGAATCAGGGTACCAGACTTCAGACTATACTATAAATCTATAGTGATCAAAACAGCATGGTATTGGCACAAAAATAGAGATGCAGATGTATGAAACAGAATTGAGAACCAAGAGATGAATCAAGACACTTACCATCATTTGATCTTCTATAAGCCTATCAAAAACTTTAAATTGGGGGAAAGACTCCCTATTTAAGAAATGATGCCAGGTGAATTGGCTGGTGACTTGTAGAAAACTGAAACTAGACCCACACCTTTCACCTATAACAAAAATTGACTCTCACTGGACAAAAAGACTTAAACCTAAGACATGAAACCATAAAGATTCTTGGAAAGAGTGTAGGGGAAACACTTGAAGAAATTGGCCTGGGAGAAAACTTTATGAGGTGGAGCCCCAAGGCAATTGAAGTAAAACCAAAAATACATTGCTGGGGTCTGATCAAACTAAATAGCTTCTGCACTGCTAAGAACACAGTAAGTAAAGCACATAGACTGCCCTCAGAATGGGAGAGGATATTTGCAGGTTACATTTCTGACAAAAGTCTGATAACCAGAATCCATAGAGAACTTAAACTTATTAATAAGAAAAGAACAAGTGATCCCCTTTCACTATAGGCAAGAGACCTGAACAGAAGCTTCTCCAAAGAAGACAGGTGCACTGTCTACAGACACATGAAAAAATGCTCATCATCTTTAATTATCAGAAAAATGCAAATCAAAACCACTTTGAGATACCATCTAACTCCAGTAAGAGTAGCCCACATAACAAAATCCCAAAACTACAGTTATTGGAGGGGATGTGGAGAAAAGGGAACACTTGTCCACTGCTGGTGGGAATGCAAACTAATACATTCCTTTTGGAAAGAAGTTTGGAGAACACTCAGGGATCTAAAAATTAGCCTACCATTAGATCCTGTAATTCCTCTACTTGGAGTATATCCAAAAGACCAAAAATCACTTAGCAAAAAAGATATTTGCACCAGATTTTTCAATGCAGCTCAATTCATAATAGCTAAGTCATGGAAGAAGCCCAAGTGCCCATCAAACCCATGAATGGATTAATAAATTGTGGTACAAGTATACCATGGGATACTATGCATACTTAACAAAAGATGGAGACTTTACCTCTTTTATGTTTACATGGAGGGACCTGGAACATATTCTCCTAAATAAAGTATCTCAAGAATGCAGGAAAAGTATCCAGTGTACTAAGTACTTCTATGAAACCAACTTGTATTTACTCCCAATTTCTTATGAAGGATAGAACGCAACTATAGCCTAGGATGAAGGAGAGAAATGGAGTGGGAGAGGAGGGGAGTAAGGAGGTTTGATAGAGGGAGGGTAAAAGGTGGGACCACACCTATGGAGCATATTGCAAGGGTACAAGTCAAATCTATCAAGTGTAGAACATAAATGTCTTAACACAATAATCAAGTAAATGAGGCGAAAGCTATGTTGATTGGTTTGATGTAAGCACATCAGATGGTATAAAAACATCAACACATTGTACCCCACATATGCATAAATGTATTTATGATCTATGTGTATATGACTTAATAATAAAAAAAAGTCTGTATTAAATAATGTGGTTCTGGAAACATTCTGTCTTTCATTGTCTTTATTTCAAGATTAAGAATCTCTCTAAATGTAGAATATAAATGTCTTAACACAATAACTAAGAAAAAGACATGAAAGCTATGTTAACCAGTTAGATGAAAGTATTTCAAATTGTATATAGAAACAGTACACTGTACCCCATGATAGTATTAATGTACGATGCTATGATTTAATAAAAAAAAGAAGTATCAAAAAAGATAAGCATCATAAGAAAGTATCTTCTTAGACTTGCCAGAGATGTGTTTAAGTGCATTTGTATTACCTATTGAAAAATGTTACCTGACTCTTGTCCCAGGAATGCAGTTTCCCATTTTTGCTTCTAAGACTGTGTAATCCAAATTCCAGTTACCCACGGTAGACATTGTTTCAGAAATTATTCTTCACACCAGTGTATTGCACAACTTTGATGTCACCTACAGGAATATACCCCTACTGCACAAAGGTAGATGTCTTACCATGTAAAATGTCTACGTTCTTAGGTTCTAGGATAAATCTGTAGTTTTATAGATCACTTCTTTTAGCCTGGACACGGATTTTGAGAGCTATGTATATATATAATCATGTTTGTATTTTTCCTCAGAGTTATCAAATAATGACTTTTGTTTAAAAATAGTTTCTTCTGGGGGTGGGGTGGGGATATATATTATGGGGAAGGAAAGTTATATGTACTTAAAGTATGTCAAGTTCTTTCTTTTTAGTTTCCTGTGCTGAAGGTTCTTTTTTTTAAGTTCATTTTTCATCTACTTTATTCTTTGTGGGGGAAAAATGCACCTAGGAAAACACAGTTCAAAGACTATATCTAAGGTAATAAAAGTAATTCTCATTATTCAATAAAGTTTGTAAAGTACAAAGTAAAAAAAAATAGAGTGTAATGATTGTTAAACAACTCTCTGAATGTGCTAAACACTATTGAATTGCACACTTTAAGTGGGTTAATGTTTTGGCATGTGGGTTGTGTTTTAATAACTCTATTTCTTAAGCAAACATTTAGAGGACATAAGGAAAGCAGAGATTTACGGGTTTGGGGGAATATATTTTAGACTGATTGAGGTGATTATTTGGGATTTCTTTAATAAGGATGTTTTATCAGAACATGAAAAGTCCCTGTTAATGCTGCCTGGTTGGATTCCAGAGATTGGAAAGCACAAACAGCCTGGAACTCTGGAAGAATTTGCTGAGTAGAAAAAGCTTCATTACCATGGGCAGTGAGGAGCCTAAATTATTAGGGAGTCGATGTGAAAAGGATTTTAAACTCTTCAGAAAGATGCTGTAGCGGGGGAAGTAAACTTTTTCTTTAGAGAACCAGAATAGTAAATGTTTTAGGTTTACACATCACATGGACTTTATCACAACCATTCAGCTCCATCCTTAAGTTGAGAAAAAGCCACAGACTGCCTGTAAATGAATGGGCGTGGTAGTGTTTCAATCAAATTTTATTTATAAAGCAGAAGGGTGGTGGGAATTGGCCCACAGCTTGCTGAGCCATGCTTTAGAGGAGCAGGTGTTACAGAGAAAATCTGGGGTAAACAAATTTTTGAGTGAACAGAAATAGAAAGTTAGATTTAATTCCTGATATAGCACATTTGATTGTTTATGAAGGTATCTGGTTCATTTGAGGACTTGGAATTCCCTGGCAACCTAGTATTTGAGAGCAGAGCCAAGGAAGAAGCTCAGCCTATTACGACACAGGCACTCTGAGGACAGATGCAACTGTTGCATAAAAGGTAATTATTGTTTTTATTGTTATTATTATTGTGCTTCAGTAAGGAGAAAAATCAGAGGTCTTGGTGAAAGTCTGCAGAATTCCTCAAGATGAACTTATTTCTTATCTGACAGCAGATTGTCCAAGTATAAAAGATGCCTCTATGGAAAGTTAACTTCAGAATCTCAAGGGGGCTATGAAATATTAAAAACCTTGCCCTGTGGGATCTTTGCATGTTCTCCGAGAGAGAATTCAAGTAATCAAGTAGTAGTAAGACACTGAGACTATTTAGAAACTGTCAGGCACATAAAAATATTAATGGGAATTTAAAGGAAGAATAATGGGGACAGAGCTCAGAATTGCTCTCCAGAGCGTTTCTCCAAAGGCCCTGTGGCAAGAAACAGAACATTTTGGAATCTAGTGCTCTGGGAAGCTGTTATTGGAGCAATGCTAATGAGGTTTTATCCTAATGACTCTAGTGGACTAATTCTGCCTTATCTCCCCTCTCTCTTTCTCTTCCTTTTTTTTTTGTTTTTTCTGTTTATGCTGATGTTACTGTGGGGAGTTCCTTTTCATGATTCTATGTTCAAGGTAACCTCTGGCATGTGAGATCTTTATCAGTACATATTCAGGAAAATCAAAGAGGGCATAAGGGTTCATGTTTGAGATTTCTAATGTCCCTGGCGACAGAAATCTATGTGCTCTGGTGGATATCCTCATGTTTCCCTTCTCAGACCTGCTTTTAATATCACCATTTTCCAGTCATAAAATTTGGCCTCATTTCTTATTGAACCTACCATTTTTATTGTGTTGAAGCAACAACAGGTGTAAAGCCAAGATGACATATTCAAAATGGAATTAGCTCTGGGATCATCAGGCTACTGAGGGTGAGGTATGTGAATTGTCTATCTTTAAATTCAAGACCTAATAACTAAATACGCAGATAACAGCCATATGAGCTTGGGGGAGGGCTAGAATTGATATTCACAATACTCCACAAATATCTGTGGCTTCAGTTAAAAAGTAATGCCTAGGGCCTGATCATTTGGTTTACTTTTCTTGTGTAGTCAGTGATTCTGTTAATATATTTAATGGCAGACTGAATGTTCAAGGTGAACCACAGAATCGTGGGGATCCTATAATTTACTGAGGAGAGCTGTATATGAAGTTTGTGTGAGAGAAAGAGTTGAGTTTTAGTTAACAGTCCTTAGTGGTTCAGAGACCAGAGTTTCATCTCTACTCCTAAAGGGACTCTGTTTCCATGCCCTTATAGGTTTACGCTAAAGGCTTCCAGAAATCTTATATTCTGTTCCCATGATAACCTTGAGCCTGAAAACTGAAAGAACAGGAGAAATGTGGGGTTGAACATCCTCAAACTCCTGAAATCTCTGCGAAAGGAAGAATCAAAGAAATCTTGTAAACCCAATTAAGATTAGGTGTTCGGAATTATAAATGAAATTTGGTGGAAATTCTAATTATCTTAAAGTAAAAAATAATTAAAACAAAAAGAGTATTTGCTTGGGAATGGACCTGGAAGCTTTAGAGCTATAAAAGAGGCATTGCCTCCTAATTGTATTATTTTTATTTTTGCTATCTTACATAATCCTTAGTGTCCTCATTTAGGAAATTGGGCTGATGTTACATTCCTTATGTGACTGTAGATCAGTTAATGGGTAACACAATAAGAACTTAGTAAATGGTAGCTATTCATAGTAACTTCTATTTTTTATAGCTAAAAAGGAAACTATCAGAACATATAAACACTGAGATAAAAATAAAATTTATTTTCTGTTAGTTTACCTGTCTTTCTTCTTCTTTTGTTCAAGAATAACCCTTTCTTCTACTTATTAATGTTTTATTGTTAATTTGAAGATTTCACTACACTGATTGTATATTTAATGGTAAATCTAGGGATGGCTTCCAGGGAAACAGATCAGTATAACCAGTTCATGCTCTTATCATGAGGATGGTTTCTCCTAAAGTTGAAGAATGGCACTTCCCTTCTTTAAATCACAATGCCTTATTATTGCTATGAGACTATCATTGCATTTAAAATAATTTTTTTTATTTCAAATTAACATGAGGGTACATTTTTAGGTTACATTGGTCTCACTTCCAAAGTAAAGTTCAAGTTACAGTTGAACCCTTCAACCAAGGGGAGTGCTGGATCCTCTCACATTGTCCATATTAGGTGAGCTCCTGCCAATTGCCTTCCCTCTCCCTCCTCCCCTTTCTCTCTCCTCCTATCCCCCTTGCTAGACTATATTTCTGTTTTATCATTTGTGTGGGCATGTAATTGTTTATATATTGGTTTTGTATTAGTATTGAACACATCAGATATGTATTTTTTTCCATCCTTGAGATACTAAGAAGAATGTGTCTCAACTCCATCCAGGTAAACATAAAAGATGTTAAGTCTCCATCTTTTCTTAGGGCTGAATAGTATTCCACGGTATACATATGCCACAATTTATTAATCCATTCATGGGTTGATGGGCATTTGGATGGCTTCCATGACTTGGCAGTTACGCATTGAACTGCAATCAAAATTCTGGTGCAAATGGTAAAATGATTTTTGTTCTTCTGGGTAGATACTGAGTAACAGTATTGAGGGGTTCAACTGGAAGGTCAATTTTTAGTTCTTTAAGAATTCTCCATACTTCTTCCCATAGAGTTTATATTAGTTTACAATCTTACCAGCAGTGTGGAAGTGTACCCTTTTCTCCACACCCATGCCACGATCTGCAGATTTGGGACTTTGTGATGTGAGCTAATTTTACTGGAGTTACATAATATGTCAGAGTGGTTTTGATTTGCATTTCTCTAATAAAGATGATGAATATTTTTTCATACATTTGTTGGCCATTCATCCATTTTCTTCAGAGAAGTTTCTGCATGTCTCTTGCCCACTTATAAGTTGAGTTGTTTGTTCTTTTCTTGTTGATTAATTTCCATTATCTGTAGAGATTATAAAATAAAATATTTTTAAAAGAACAGAATTTACATATCACAAATATGGTCTACCAAGCCCAGGACAATCTGACTTCTGCCATCGTCTCCGACATCATGGTGTGCCACCATAGTTTTCCAAGTGCTAAAAGAATGAGCCTATGCCGAGTGCCTTAAACGCTTCTTGGTCTGTTATACATTGTTACTTTAATGAGAATGTTCTTTCCCAAGTTCAGCATCCACTTCATCTTCAGCTTAAATATAATTTCTCAAGGACGCAATTCTTTATCCTCGCCCACAGTTAAAAATCATTTCTTCTTATTATTCTCTCATGTACTTTTTTTTCCTCAAATTTAAGCTTCTGTGTGTGTGTGGATGTGCATGCACGTGTGTGTTGTTTTAGATGTTTTATCCTACTTAACCAATTGTGAAATTTATAGGGTAGCATCTATGCCTTTTTATTATCCATAGTCTACCCAGTAAAAGGCCTGGAACATACTAGATTCTAAATAAACATTTCTAAAATGAATGGATAATCAAGTGTGACTAGAATGGCATTTCCTAAAATGAAAAGTATTCTATGCCTCGTGTGCTGTTTTCTGTGAAGGTAGTGTTACTGACTGGAAAGGTATGTCAGAGAAGCAGAATGGAATAAAAAATGGAAAGTTATATGTGGGCTAGCTTCTAGCAGAAATAATTGTTGTAAATTATAGTGAAGTAAACAATTAATGATATATAGATGAGGAATAATGAATAATTCCAGATAAGAGCGTAAGCTTGTGTTTGTTTGGGGAATAAACAAACACATAAATACATTTGTACATCAGTTTCCAATTATCACTTAGAAATGATATGCTCCTCTTCATAAACATTCAAAGAATTCCCAATTCAGTTAGAACAAAATAAAAAATTCTCAGTATAAGATCTTTGATATCTTATCTATATTTTCCTGCCCACTTTCTCTACTGCATTTAGTAACGTCCTTCCCCAGGTTACTAAGCTCTACTCTCAAAGCTTGATTTCTCTTTTCAAATGTGCTAAGCTCTTTGCTGCTTCAGTGACTTTGTACTAACTCACTCTTCCCCTGGCTGTTAACATAGCTGAGTCCCTGTTGCTGTCAACTCAGCTCAATCATCACTTTCTAAGAAGGGTTTCTCATAAAAAACCTTTCTCCATAAGCCCCTCACTTTTTTCGGCCCTCCTCCAAAGACTCAGTTTCCTAAAGTAGTAAATAGTTATTGAATAAACATACTTCAAAGATTTGTTATAAATATTATATGAGATAGTACATGATAAACAATTACCATGATAACTGGAACTCAAGTAGCATTTAATGAAAGCAACTGTTATTTCTACTAGTATCATCATCATTATTATAATCCCAGGTCTTATTCTCCATTTTTTGTTGCCAGATGCCACAAGAACTCATGGTTGGAAGAAGGATAATGGCAAGGAAACATGATCTGTTATCTATTGCTCTATATCAAATCACTCCAAAACTCCTTGTCATAAAAACATCATTTCTTTATGCTTAGGGGTAGGCTGTCAGGAATTAGGGCTAGGCTTGATGATACAACTTTCTCTGCTCCCTTGTGTTTGAGCCCTCGTCTGGGAAGACTTGAAGCCTGGGATAATTTAACGTCTGGGACTGGAGTCACCGGGCAGCATCTTCCCTCAAATATCTGGTGTAGACGCTGCTTGTCTACTGGTCAGCAGCATCTACACCAGAAATGGATTTCCTCTGTTTTGATCTCCATCTGGTCTCTCTGTGTGAGCTAATTTGGGTTTCTCATGAGATGATAGCCTGGTATTTACAGCAAGAGTTCAAGATAAGCCTGAAATACGTAGGCTTTTTTTATGCTTTATTCTCACACACACACACATACAGACATCCCTGTGTTTGCAACCAAAAAGTAATGGTAGGTGACATGGAAAAATGATCACATTATTATATGGAAAATGCAAATAAAATCATACTGTGTAAATGCAAATCCTATGAAAATATATGTGTATGGGAGAAGTTTATAAATAAATGTATTAAAATATTGAGCAGATACTGCTATTCAGCAGAATGACATTATTTCAATGTTTGTCTTCCCTCTATTTCGTGTATTTCAAGTTTCAAATTATGTATATTTTAATATATTAAATAAATAAGTAAAACTCTCTATTTATAAACATGGCTATAATCATGTTTCATGATGGGACTGTGACAAAGTCATGTTCTGAGAGGTCCTAAAAAGACAAAACCAGAAATAATGGGAGTATGCCTTTTCTAACACTGTTGGCTTAAGTATTGCAAAGTCATTTTCAAAAACTGGAGCTGGAATACCAAAAATTCCAAAAAATAAAAATGCTATGATGATGGATGAATTGATATTTAAAAGTCTTATGATTTGATTCAAGCCTTCAGTTAAAAATTAGAATAACTGAACCTTCTAGGTTTGAGATACCTTGATTTTAAGGACTACACAAGTCAGTTCTACCTACTGCTTGTACTCTAACTGGCAACTTTAAATAACTTTATTGGTAGAGTTTCTGAATTATATGAACTTGGACAATTGCATTTGCACACTTATCCTAGAAAAAGTGCCACTTATGTCATTTCTGAATATCACTGTGGTCACTGTTGAAGTACTCCTCCCCCTTTTTTTTCTTCTTGGTCTAGTTTGTTATTAAAACTTTCTGGTGTATTTTGAAATTCCCTAAACAACTCTTTTGTTTCCAGAAGTTCTGTTACATTTTTTTCTCTATTATCTATGTCTTCAGTGAATTTGTTATTCATATTCTAAATTTGTTTGTTTGTTTGTTTGTACTTGTTTTCCATTTTCACATTGATCTTAACTCACCATTCATATTCTGAATTCCATATGACATTTCAACAATTTCCCTTTAGTGGGAGTGCATTGCTAGAGAACTGCTGTGATTTTTTTTAGGGGTTTTAAGACAGCCTGCTTTTGCTTCTGTTTTGTTTGTTTGTTTTTCACTTTACCAATGTTCTTGTGATGGTTCCTTCTTATCTGAAACCTTAGCTCAAAACGGATAGCTTTGTGTTACAGCTTTCTCTGCTGGGACCTCTCTTGCTTGACAAAGAAAGGTAGAGGTCCCTGGATTGTATGCTTGAGTCCTACTCTGTAAGATTAACTAGGTAGAAGAGGGGCTGATACACGGTTGCTCTTCTGCCTTTCCCTGTTACCCTGTGGTTACCATTATCATAGAGCTGCTATGGCAATGTGGCCCATGGTCAGGTGAGCACTTGGGTAGCTGGGCCTGCTGCAGGGTTTCCCAGGTGGCAGTGGTAGTAGCTGTGCTACCCAGATGGTGGGAAGTGGCTTCTGAGGGCCACAAGTGCACAGTCTTCCCAAGTCCCATCTATGCCAGCAGATGTCCAGTCTGTGAGCAACTTCTCTTTCCAGGTCTCCTGAGGTGTTGGGGCACGTAGCCCTTCATACAGGGTGTGTGAGTGTGAGTATTTGACTTCCCCACTCCCTCCTCAGCCCAGGGTGGCAAGGGGTAGGCAGCAGCTGACTCCCAGGTAGATAGAGTCCTTTTGGCTAGGGTCTCGAATACCTTGTATTCTTTGTGGTCTGTAGAGAAGTAACATCACCACATGGAATTCACCTTATCATTGATTGTTTTAGAAAAGAATCATCATAACCTAAAAATACGTGACAAAAATACAGAAGATTTCAAGCAAATATATACAGAAATGGTGGAATTAAAATTTGTCCAACTGTCCTGTTAATGTTATTTTTTTTATTAATAAGAATACATTATTTTTTCCAAGATCCAATCCAGTGCCACATAATAAATTTGTCTTTCATGTTCTTAACATTTTTGAGGAATTCTGAATTTTCATTTTTAAACTACTCTTTACCTTATACTTGCCTGATTTTCATTATAATCAGAATCTAGGGTTGCATTATTGGGAAAAATCATTGCAGAAGGCCCTTGAGGTTGGCTTTTCCTTTAATTGTATTGTTAATTTGATCACTTGACTGAGGTTTCCCTTGACAGGCTTCTCTATTATATTTCCATGGTAATAAATAAATATTTTATAGGGATCTCTTACATATATTTATTTCTCATAGTATTTCTGCCAAATATTTTTAGGTTATGATGATTGTTTTCTAAAACAATCAATAATAAGGTGAATGCCATGTGACAATTTTCCAATTCCATCCTTTCTGCATGTGTTTGTTTGAAATCTGCTGTAAGAAAGAAGTGTTCCTTATCCACTTATTTATACTCTTTTGGACTCATGCATTTTTATCTTGTTCTATGGTCTGTTATATATTCTCCTTATTATTTCTTTTGTCTCTCTTCTGTTTCCCTGCTTTTGAAGATTTTTCTCTCCTAAAGTTAAGTACACATGTGTCTTGCTAAGGCATGCCTCATGATGACATGAGCTCGTTAATCTTGAGGACCAGCATGATGCTCCCTGGATGGCAAGATAATCAAAGGTCCTGCAGTTTATTATATGGTACAAAGATAGAGAGCTGACGTATTATAGAGGCAAGATGGACAATATCTTGTAAATCCTGCTAGGTGTAATTCCTCCTAAGTTAAATAAAAGATTTTTTGGTGTTTCTTACTTTAATGTTATAGGGAAGAAATAATTCCCCTGATTAATAGCTATGTGCCATGGATTTTTTATATAGGTTATGATAATGAATAAAGTGTGATAAGATGGGTAACATTACATTCCTACATACATTTTAAATCTTTGATAGTGGCATTAATTTCTTTAATTCTCTTCTTCTCCTTTTTTACCTTTTTTATGTACTAGGAAAGAATTAAGAAAGAAGATTACCAGTGGTTTTTGCATGTTCTTTCTTCCCATATTAGCCATTATTCCGACCATTATACTTTTATAGTGGATGTATACTTAAGAACTTAATCAACACTGTATATTTTAGGTGTTCCACTGAAGGCATGGTGAGGTGTATTGATTTATACAAATGAGGGGTATTTTTGATCTCCATAAACCCATATACACGTGGGTAAATTACAGGAGTTGTAGATCCCCAGATCATAGTGTGAATTTGGTCAACATCTAATAATCTAAATACATAAGTAATGTAATAAGTAACTGAAGGTAACTGTGGCAAAAACTATACAAATACACAGACTATACATATGTTATAGTGTTTTTACTTAAGCATAGTCAAACTTTGCTTTGTTTAAGGGGCTTTAAAGCTAACAATTGATTCACGACTTGGAATCAGAGTATAGAAAATCAGTTAGATGTCTAAATAGTTACTTCTTAATGTCCCATGATTGAGTAATATCCAATAATGGGGCAATTTCTCATTTATCAAATCATTCAGGTTGATGTACTGGCTCTGCACCCTGCTGTGTTAAATAAGCCAGCTTTGTTTTTGTGGTTAAAGAAACATTTCATATTCAGTCCTGCCTAATATATTCTAATTCGGATTTCATGTGCAATGTCTCTCATCAACATGGCCACACTAAGGTGAATAGTCTAGAAAGTACTTTTTAGAGATACTGAGGCTCTTCTCACCTCTGCATCTCCAAGACTTTTTAAAGGCAAATATTGTCAGGTGCTTTCTGGACCTTAGTTAGAACACTACCTGAATTTCCATCTCTTGAAATATTTAATGCATTTTAATGGAAATTTTGGACATTCAACAATGTCCAGCAAATACGGTTTTCTCCAATCAATTTTATAAGCAAAACATTAGAATTGATCTGAGCTGCTCAAAGTAGCACTTTACATCCAGAATGTGTGACTGTGTGTTGACTTGTTGACTATTGACATAGTAAGCCCAACCTAAAACTGTTTCTTTCTTCAGAAAATCAGCTGTGGGATCCATTTCCATACATCCTCCACAGATTTCTGCTTATTATATTGATACAACTCTCAAAGTTCGTGTTGTTGTGGATGTGTGTATTTAAGCTTCTCTTCCCACGCTTCATTTATAATTTACCTATGATCCAAGGTGAAATACTTTTCTAGTTAGGATGCTGCTATTGGGGGTGGGGGGTGGGTGATGATGTTGACTTTATCTTGAAGTATAGGTTTCCCATGTGAGTGTGATATGAAGCATTAAAGGAAGAAAATTTTCACTGGACAGGTGGGAAATAGGCTGTGTGAGCTGGCAAGGAAGGTCAGGGAGGGTTGAGGTTTTGGAGAAACGTGAGGTTTGAATTCTATATGTATATGTTATTTTCTATGGCCCACACTTTTATAATCCATGTCCTGAATTCCACATAAGGGACCTGAAGAATTGGGCAATTGAATTGTCATTGCAACTAGGCAACCTACAGAATCAACCTATGAGTTGAGTTGCTGTGTCCTTATCCTGAGTGCTGCTAGAAATAGCTACTTTTTCAAGTTGTGTCATGTCTTTAAGGTTATGTTAAAAAAAAAAAAACAAAACACATTTTAGGGATTTCACCTTGTCATTCTTTTCCTTTAAATTGTTCAAGGCTCTTAGGGGCAGTTATCCTACACTGCATTTCTTGAATTACTTTTGCTCATAATACAAGTCTATCATAGCAACAATGAGTCCTCACTCTCCTCAAACTCATTTTCAATCAGCTCTTTAATCAAAGTAATCATAGGGAATAATTTAATTTTATATTTCATAACTGAGTGTCACAGGCAACCAGTTGTCCATCCCCTAATGATAATGGGGTTGTTATTGCCCTTCATGGTGAAGGCAGATAATCAAGCTTGCATTTCTTCCCCTTTACTCAAGTCTCCTGTCTACCACATAGTCTTGGTTCCATAGGCTGAATCCTACAGAATTCCCATTTGCAAGCAAGATAAATTATTTCACTCATAAGCAACAGGACAAATTGTAGGCTATCTAGAAGGTAAGGCTTAGAAAGTGGGCAGGAACTTATAGTAGATGAAAGGTGGAAGATAAATGTCCAAGAGATCACCAGCAGCGCCTCAGCCCTGAATACACACTACATGAGCAAAGATACGGAAGAATTGAACAACACATCCAGCATATTTGACTTAAGGAGCATGCACAGAATGTTATAGCCAACAGTGAGAGAATACCCAGTCATAAAAGCACAAGCAACATTTTCAGACCTTAGCCTACCCCCTTAAAGGAGAGAGAGAGGGATAACACTTGAATCATTTTTCAGGCCTTTCTTTCCTACTGAATACCAAACGGAGTAATAGATGTCAAAAAGTTTTCTGTACTACATGAGGATTCATTACATTAGGCTGTGATAGTATGGAAGTAGACATAATTGTATTTTATGTATAACCAGTGCATATTATGGTAGTTAATATGTTTCTGAGAAAAAAAATAAGGATGTGAACCTGGATAATGGTTAATCAGTGCCAATGACCAATCTCTGGCATTAAAAAAAAAAAAAAAAAAACCTGACAGAAGCAAGTCACTTCAAATGTTTGTAGCTAAAGTACAACTAGAATAAAAACTTTATTAACAAATACTTTTAATAGTTTTTTTGGTAGATCAGTTATTCTAACAATCTTACTCCTACCTCAACTAATTTACAAAATTAAACTAATCAGACTATTATGAGAAATATTTTCCAGTTTTGAACAAGCCCTATATTTGTCAAAATATCCAGTTTCTAAATAGAGTGATTGGCTGTGTATAATATGCTCCTATGTAAAATGTGCACCCAAATTTTTAGCCCAAACTTTCAGGAAAAAAACTTTGTTTTCATTTTTTAACTCAAATTTTTAATTTTTTTATATTTAGATACTTATTTTTGTATCGTAAAGGAATTTTATCATCTTTGAACATTTTATGGTCCAAGAAACATTATGTAACAAATAATTACAAAACACAATAACAGATATGTGTACAAGGGACAAGAGATTTCCTATAGTTTTTGCAAAAATACAAACTAGATTGCTAGCTCCAGCCTGAAATGTACAACGAGAAATACGTGGCGCTTCACTGGCTGAAAATGATTTTGGTGCAAGTTTGTCGTGGTCCAACAAAACCAATTACTGTTTTCCAGGGTATTATTTTGCATATAGATGTCATTATTGCTTTCTAAAATTGTGCTTTCACACATAAGCATAAATAAAAGAATTAAGAACATTTATAGATACAGAATTAGTACTAGTCATGTCTAATGTGCATCCTTATTTTTCCCTCAAAAATGAGGGCAAAAAGTGTGCATTAGACATAGCAAAATACAGTACAGTATTTTGATTTGTGTTGTGTCACAGTCACGATGATGCTGTATGGCATTTTATGGTAGCCACGGTACCAATTTAAATGTTATGAAGGAGGCCCTTATTCTTCATTTTTGAAGTCTTCTCTTTTAGTTTCAGGCACGAGCACAGTTCCACTTTGCAGTCTCCTTGTGCAGAAATTAATTACATTCCACTCAATTTTTTGAACATCAACTAATATTTAATGAGCACCCAGTGGCCACATGGCTGTGTAATAAACTTTCTTCTCTTTAAACATCTATTTTTCCCCAGATTGCAGTGTCTTTTTAAGATGCTGAGAATCTTTGCAGTTTCACAATATGAAAAACATAATAGTTCCCATAAGAAGGATTCACGCTCTCCAAAATATCCCAGAAACCAAAGAAAAAGAAACATCATGTCTACAAATATTAATAACTCCCATAGTTATAAGTTCTTACAGAAAGAGCTTATATTTTTTCAGGTCTTTGAATGCATTTATAATATTTCCCTAATATCAAGAAGAAAAGAAAGCGAATAATGGAAGGGCAAATTTGGTACCTAACATTCGCAAAGTTTGTTAAGTACTTGAAAGAATCATATTTTACTTACTATGAAACTAATAAAGAAAGATTTGGGGGGAACCCAAGGAGTGTCAATCATGTAAAATGGTAGGAAAACCAAACAAAAGTAGAATTCTTATCCAAAACATGTATCTTAAATCTGAAAATATTTTCCATTCATAAAGGACACCCACACTTTGGTTCATGTTGGGGCTACCACTTCTTTTCTTATTGGTGGGTAGATGGGCATGGGTGTTGATGCAGAGGCTAAGGGATGGGGAACCTGTGGACTTGGCGTCACATATGGTTTTCTGGATTCTTGAGTGTGGGCTGTTGACTGAATCCAAATTTTACAAAATAAAATCTCAATAAAGGGATTTATTCTGTGACGTTTGGATTTGGCCACACTTAGAGAACTGGAGGGCCACATATGTCAAGGACACAGGTTTGTTTATTTAAAATGATGTATTGGAAACTGATAATGGACAATCTAGACATGAAAATATCCAGAATCTACCTGTTATCAAAAGGCACAGCAGGTGGTCATTCATCTCTTGGCTGGGCAGGACTGAGACCAGGGGTCATCTTTAGGGACAGCTAGGGTATAGTTACAACAGAGAAAGAGTTTAAAATATTTGTTGGTATACTTGATATACTAGATACAAATCTATTGACATATCTAGTTGGTGTGGAGAGCTATATGTGGTGGATTTATTTGTTAGTCCTGATGGGCTTATGTTTGGCAGAAGATGTGAAAACTTTTAGCATAGGTTAGAAAAAGCCATGTCAAAACTACACGTCTTACAATAGACAGTGAGCTATCTGAAAGGCAAGAAAAGGAATTTTTCAGGAAAGATAATGGCCATTTTATGAAAGCTATCCATCTTTATCATCATCACTTTCCGTGTGAGAAGCAGTGGAATGTACCTTTTTAAAGATGAAAATAGTTATAACCTGGTCCCCAGGAGCACAAATCGTCTGTAGTAGCCTTGATCAGATACAGGTGGTAAAGAATAAATGCCACTCTCAAATACCAGCTGTAGGGTTGCCACTTAACCTGCAGTTTAGAAACAATCTGAGATACATCCAGAAAGCATAGTCAGCCGACATCAGATAACAAAAGGAAAAAGGTATTTTGCATCTTTCATTTTAAAAAAATTCATTGGTGCTACTGAGTGAGTTGAATATTTGTCCTCTTTTGCCTGGAACTAAATTCTGAGTTTTCAGTTTGGCCGAGCACTGTTTCCTTGTTACACACTTAGAGCTATGTCTATAAGGACTCAGTGTAGAAATTTACCAAAGCTGTACTGGTAATAAAAATAGTTATAATCTTTGGTCTCTGCTTATCATTTATCTCAGAGTTTATATATTGCACCTATTTTTTTACTCCCATTAGCTCTATGAAAGAAGAGAATCATTATTTTTATCATTATAAATGAAAAATTTGAGGTTTAGGATGGTTCTTGTACCCTAATAGTCAATGGTGGAGCAAAGACTGGACCCCAGGTCTGTCTAGATCTTTTCTCTTACCTAATCTGTACTTCTTACCAAGGTGATTTTTGTACTTGGCTCTGTTATCCAGAAGAGAGAGGACTTTATACAGGAATATCGGTTTATTTATTCACTTATTTATATGTTGACAAAGACTCTACGATACACAGATTCATCCTTCCTAACAAGAAGAACCACCAAACTTGCCACCCATTAATTTTGTTAGGATGTCTGGAAGGATAGATTATCTACCTAGGTCTATAAAAACTGTGAAAATACTGTAGATATGTTTGAAAGTATGTAGAATCTATTCTATCCTATGTAGAATCTCTCTGTTTACACTTTTGGAAATAAAAATAGGCCTCTTACCTAAAGATATAAATGTATTCCTTTGAAGCACTTAATTGCCCTTTACTAATCAACCTAGTATATGAAATAGTAATTTAGGTTAAATGAAGTCTTAGGGGTGAAGCTCTGATCAGGCAGGATTAGTGTCCTCATAAGAAGAGACATCAGGGAGTTCATTGAGCTCGGTCTCTCCCTCTCCCCACATTCACAAAGAAAAGATTTTAAGTGCGCAAGGTGACAAGGCAGGACTTGGCAACCTAAGGAGAAATCCTCATCAGAAATCAACACTGCCAGCAGCTGGATTTCAGTATTTAAACCCCAAAACTGTGAAAAAAAATTATTAAAGCTACTCAAGTTCTGGCATTTTATTATAGCAGTCTGAACAAAAGACCTAATGCATTTTCTTATGTCATTGTCACTATACCTTTTATGCCTTAGGCTTCATTATTTTTCTCATACTAAGTTTTTTTAAATATTAACTATGAAAAATACTAATTACAAAGTCTCACAATTAGTGAGTGATATAACTAGAATTTGAACATTGGTCTTTCCAACTCTAAATCTTAAGTGCCTTTTAAAACTACGCCACCCAATTTATCCTCCTTTGAGGATTCTTTGTGCACCTTGATAAGCTGAGAAGTCCAGCAGAAATCCAGCCCTTTCCACAGAATACCTTGACTCATAGGGAACAGTCATGGTTTTATTTTAGAGAATTCTAATAGTATGAATTAGAATTTCATCAGTACTAATTAAGATTAACTGTGGGAATACAATCCCTAAGCTATCGAAGAAATAATTCAAAAAGACAATTTACTTCATAGACATTTGTTCAATTCATAACTTATTAAGAGAGTCTCAAATGGGCATATAATGTGAATTCCTCAGCAAAACAAAACTCAAGAAACTGAATGTGCTACTGCATTCTGGACAGATAGTAAGTAGACAAGTGAAAATGAGCTATATCACCTGTTTTTCTGTTTGTTTGTTTGCAGTTTTTGGCCGGGGTCGGGTTTGAATCCACTACCTCTGGTATATGGGGCCAGCGCCTACTCCTTGGATCCACTTGTTATTTTTCAAATGTAAATATCTTCACCTTAGGTCTGCAATTGATTAAAACTCAAATATATTAAACTTGGGGATAGGTCAGTCATTGTTAAGATATTTTAAAATTAAAGTTTGCAAGTACTCGTGTGCAAGACATTGAGAAAGTTTTCAAAGTCTGTCTGACAAACCCACAAGAAGCATTGGAGACAGTGTACCCTGGGAAAATTACTCATAACCACTGTCATCATCACGTGGAGCAGACGTGTAGAATTGCATTTATCCTGGGCATATGGGTAGAAGTGGATTGCTGTGTCAGTTAATGACTCTTTGTTTAACATTTTAAGAAATGTCTAAATTATTTTATCAAGAAGCTTTCCTAATTTATTCTCCTACTAGTAGTGTATGGGGATTACGATTTCTCTACATCCTTTTTAAAACTTGTTATTGTGGCTCGGCGCCTGTGGCTCAAGTGGCTAAGGCGCCAGCCACATACACCTAAGGTGGTGGGTTCGAATATCTAGCCTGGGCCCGCCAAACAACAATAATGGCTGCAACCAAAAAATGGCCAGGCGTTGTGGCGGGCGCCTGTAGTCCCAGCTACTTGGGAGGCTGAGGCAGGAGACTCGCTTGAGCCCAGGAGTTGGAGGTTGCTGTAAGCTGTGATGTCACAGCACCCTACCCAGGGGGACAGCTTGAGGCTCTGTCTCAAAAGAAGAAAAAAAAAAAACTTGTTATTGTCTGTTTTTTTAGTATACAATCCACACAGTTGTGACATGACTTCTCAGTTTGGCTTTTATTTGCATTTTTATGCTGGCTAATGGTATTAACTATCTCTTCATGTGCTTTCTGCTTTATCTGTTGTAGAAAGCACTTACCTTTCTGCCTCCATATCTAGACTGCTTGACTCTCAAAGTTAGGGGTTCAGTCTTCCTCATTTTCCACAGAGTTGGGTACTTGAAGAGTTTCAAACTATTTGTTTTCTTCCCTCTTCTTCCTTGCTCCTTCCTTTCTCTCTCCCTTCCCCCTTTCCTTCCTTCTTTTCCATCTTGTCTCCCTCTTACCCTTCACTTACTTTTCTTTTCTTTTTTTGCAGTTTTTGGCTGCGGCTGGGTTTGAACCCATCACCTTCAGTATATGGAGCCAGCACCCTACTCCTTTGAGCCACAGGTGCCGCCCTTACCCTTTACTTTCATTTTTCTTTTCCTTGCTAAACGAATATGTGGGGGGGGCGGGTGGGGGACAAAGAACAGAGTTTGCTTTATCCGTTCTCTAGTCAGTGTGCTCTAGGAAAAGATTACGAAAATGGGAATGAGGGAAGAAGGCACAGATTTGGAGAAACTTCAGAGAGTTTTCACTTATTGAAATGGTATAGAATGGAATTAGAGGTGACAAAAAACCAGAACAAGTCCCTTGGATTAACCCAGTGAAACAGACTTTTGGGCTACTGTTTCCAGATTATAATTTAGACGGTAATATGTGTTTTGGAGTAAAACAAGTGATGTGGTCATTGAAGTTCAGCAATTTACATATAAAACAAATCTAAACAAATTGATAGAATGGCATATATTGCCAACATAAAATGATCATAATAGCTTTTCTCAAACCCATTTTAACATGAGCCATCTGTAAAATGCTGCAGCAGTCTCCGGAGGACTGGGGCATAGTGAGCCTGCAGGTGGCGAAATCCCATGGCCACTCCATTCAGAAATGATATGGCCAGGGTCTAGTTCAACATTCTGGATTTTAAAATATTCTATATATTTAACATGGATTTGGTAAATTTTTGTTTAACCATTATAAGTTAGTCCATTTGTTCTTAGATATGTTCATATGATTGTAGATGATGAGCTATCTGAAGGTAGTTTCTGAGCATTTAAACTTGCTCCTTAGCCTCTGGTTTATTGTTACATAAAGAAGGTATATAAAATATGATAAAGCATAAAATATATGGTATTATATGATACATAATAAAATGTTATAATGCAGTTTATGAATAAAATGGATCATATAGCAGTAGAACATATAATACAAAAATAAGAATTCACAGAAGAAAATTCAATTTCAGACTATACAAATAAAATATATATTTGTTAATATTGTGATCAGGTAACAAATGCTTCTGGCTAGTAGAGAAATATCTGTCAATATAAGGCAAATAGGAACTTAAACTCCTACAATGAAACTATTGTCTGTTAAGAAATTTTCCATTAAATTTCCATATTGATGGTGATTTATTTCAGTGGCAATAATTTATGTGAAAAATGTGTATCTGACAACAGGATAAATTATATAATGTTTACCAAAAATGTCTTTGTATTTTAGGGAAACAATTCATTTGCCAATTACCAATAGAACCTATAGCTGCATTGAGTAATTAAAAGCTTTAATTAGCTAATAACTGTTATATTACAGTTACATTCCCTGAGATGAATGGGTTTTCATAATGGTTTAATCCCAGGCATGAATACATACAGGTGGGAAATTATAAATTGTCAAAACCTTTTTATTACTACTAATGTTATAACATAAAACAACCTTTTCACTAAATATAATCTTGATTTATTAAGACAAATAAGAGATATTTGATGTTTTAAATATTTTATCTTTTTTTTCTATCTGGCCCTGAAATTGTGGGTGAAGTGACTGCACTATTCCATTAGAAATGCCCTTGCAGGTGTTTTCTTATGAAGGCATTTTTGCCTTATACCTGTAGGCAAGTCATTACTTTAACACAATTTTCTAAGCATTCACATTTGTTTCTGAGAAACTTAGCCCAAAGCTTTGGCCCCATCATCCATTTAGCTAAATACATGCCTGCATTCCCAGATCCTTCTAATTTGGGAGAGATGAGAGAATTATTATCAATCCCAGGCTCTCACAGCACTCTTCACACTTCACTTACATCACTTATGGGATATTTAAGTTATTCCCTAAATAAATAGCCTATCTTATTTCACAGAATAATTGAGGTGAATTTTAACAGGTGCAAGGAAAGAAACCTAAGGAAAAATTAAAACCATTGATAGGGGGAAAAGTTCAGTGAGAAAAGTCCAGTGAAATGATATTTTTGATGGTTAAGTCTCTGAGCTCAAAGTTTTCTTTCAAAAAATGCATAAAAGGCAATTATAGTCATTCAGAAAATATTTTTATAGGGTGGTGCCTGTGGCTCAGTGAGTAGGGCACCGGCACCATATACCAAGGGTGGGGGGTTCAAACCCGGCCCCAGCTAAATTACAACAAAAAATAGCCGGGTGTTGTGGTGAGTGTTTGTAGTCCCAGCTGCACCGGAGGATGAGGCAAAAGAATCACCTAAGCCCAAGAGCTGGAGGTTGCTGTGAGCTGTGACACCACAGCACTCTACTGAGAGCAATAAAGTGAGACTCTGTCTCTAAAATATATATATATTTATAGCATTTGATCATAAAATAAAACTTTCATGTTGCATTGTTTATACAATGTTTCATGTGGTACTTTGTAAATGTTGAATAGGAGTGTCTTCAACAGTTCAGAAGAAAATATTTTGAAAGAAAATATAGTGATTATCTTTCTATAATTTTTTGCTTAAAAACACAAAGCACAGCATCAGTATGCAACATGAAATAATTTGACACAGAAATAAGTGAATAGATCTAGGACCAACTCTTTCAAAAAGATATAAAATAATCACAGTAGAGTTTTAAAATTCTTTGTTAAAAGTATGTGTCTTTTGCATTAGTGGAAGACAACTGTATTTTAAATTTCCTTATATCTTTTTAAAAATAAGGATGGTAGCAGATATATAGTATATGCTAAATAAATTTCAGGATTTTCTAGTTGAATAAATTAATGAAACATATTGTCCACTATATGTCAGAACATATAGTATCTAAGGTTCTCTTTTTTATTTTGTGAATATGAAAATTGCAAGCTAGATAGGGAAACAGATCAATTTTGATTGGTACATATTAATTAATGTGTGATCTTATACACATGGTATCAAGCATGCACACACACAAGCTTTATTTTCACTCTGGGCTACTACTGGTTTAGTTGTTTAAGACATTTCATATTTTTCCCTTTTCCACCTATTGATTCAGGCTCTTTTGGAGCAGCAATACCTATTTGTATGCACCTCTTCCAGTGTTTCCCAGAGCCGTGCTTTGTCCATAGATCCTACAACTCTTTCCTAAGCTCTTTATTTCTCTTTGTTATGTTTCTTTGGTTGACTACACTTTGTAGATTTTCTCATTTGGATTATCAGACTTATTTTAACATCTCAACCTTGACTGAAATTTTGCCTTGTTCAATTGAAATGGAGTTAGGCATTGTTGAGGTGAGGTTAAATGAGTGTTGCCTGCAGTTTTGTCTACTCTTGTATGCCTTTTACAGATAAAAAGAACACTAGATTGTACTTTTATACCACAAAATTAATGACTGCATATGCAGTGTGCTATACTGTAAGGGTTCTGTGACATAATTGGGATCTCAAACACCTTTTATGACATTTCTAGCCAAAAGGTTGTGAGGAATTCAAAATCTAGCTATATCTATTCAAATGTTAGGGGATGTGAAAGAATAATGAAACTAAATAAGGACTTAAATATTCCAAACTACTTCAATAAGTTAATTATGAATTGAATTACTGAGTTAATGTGCACTTTACCTGCATGCAGAACAATTTTCATTTAATATTTCCTAATGATTCAAAAAAATTTGAAAAGGGCAGGTTTTAATGTTAGCATTTTTACTAATAGATCCAATTTTTCAAACATAGGCTTTATCTAAACATAGATGGTAAGGCTTTCAATCCAAAGATATTCTTAGATCAAAACTTGACTGTGAACTTTAATAATTATATGAAAAGCCTCTGTTCCTGTGCTCTACTGGTCTTCGCTGCATTTGCAAACTTCATTGTGGCAAATGTATTCATTTGTTTCATTTCCTTTTCTCCTTAGGGCTTTAAGTTCATTATCAAAATACTGTAGTATTGAGAGCTTTTACATTTGACTTTTGTGTGCTAAAGCTGTGTGACCTTTTCAATATTCTCAGATTCATTTTTTTGGCAACCTTTTGTCATACAACTCAAATATGGTGTTTTGAAAAAATCTAGTAGCTTAGGGGTTTAAGTTACACAATTATGATTCTGTTGAGGCAAAAGAGGAATTAAAAATAAGTCTAGTTTTTAAAATATAAAGATAATTATTCACGATAAAGAACAAGGTAGACTATAAAAATTGACTAAATCTCTATAAGGAGGATTATTGATCTCCTTTTTAGGCCTGGAGTTTTTGTGACTATATTCATTCACTCAACCATAAAAAGCTTTTTGAGGTATACTCAAGGCAAAGATATTTGGGAATTAAAGATGAATTTCTCCCACTACTGACCTCTAGGAAGCTATAATCTAATAAAAGAATAGTATACACATTAATGTCTATAATATTAAAGATATAAATAAAATGCTATAGATTTTAGAAAATGAAAAGAGTACTTCCAACTTGAGAAATATGACCTTCTAGAAAATATGACATTTAAGTTAGGCCTGAAAAGACTAAGATAATTTGGATAAATGTGGGCAGAAGAAGGCATTGTAGGCAGATGGACTAACTAAAAGTTATATATAATTGAATAGGAATAGAGTTTTATTTGTTTTACTTCACATTTTTCTGTAAGATATTTTCTAAAATAAGAAATTTTATGAATAACTAAATTAATCTTCTTGACAGAAAATAGTGCACTTCAGAGTCTCTGGATGTATTTCACATTTGCAAGTGCACTCAGAACATTCACCAAAATAGAGTCATATACTGGGACATAAGCAAATCTGAAGCAATTCTGTACTATAGACTGAATGGCTTAAACAACATGTTTCTTTCCCACAGTTCTGGAGGCTGGGACGTCCAAAGGTCAAAGTGCCAGCAGATTTCATGTCTGTTGAGGGACTTCTTCCTTGTTTGCAGATGGCCGCTTCTTTTTTTTTCTGTATCTTAATATGGCCTTAAATATGAATTATGGGGGCACAAAATCATTCAGTACATAGCACTTGACATTGAAAGTCTGTTTCTCAACTGCCTCTGTAGTTCTATATTCAACAACGCTAGTGTTCACTTACCTTCAATGACAATGCCTGATGCTTATAAATAATGCCTTATGCATTATTTATATTTACTAAGGTATAATTTATGTCAAAAAATTCAGCCAGTGTGAGGTGTTCATTTTGATAATTTTAGTAAAGTTTTGCTACCATTACCACAATCAAGTTTTTCAACATTCTCATCATTTAAATAAAAAAAAAAATCCCTGAGTCTATTAGAAATAAAGTCTTAATCCTGCCCCCATCATAAGCATCCCTGGATCTGATTTACATACAATATGTAATATTTTGTATCTAGTATATTTTTAGGTCCATGTATATTATAGCATGTATCATGAAGCATTTTAGCTTTTTTATTATTAAAGAATATTCCATTAAGAGTTTGTGTACTCACCAGCTGATGGATATTGGATTATTTTCAAATTTGGGCTATCATGAATTATGCAGCTAACAATATCTACTAGAAACAGAGTTATTTTTACCTTTTATTGGGTAGAATCCTTGAAAAGGAATTTCTGGGTCATATAGTAGATTTATGTATAACTTTAAGGAATTGCCAAATATTTGCCAAAGTAATTTTATAATTTTGCATTTCTTCCAGAAATGTATAAAGATTCCAATTCTTTATATCCTAATTAGTATTTGGTGTTGACTATTTTATCATAAATCTTCTATTAGGTATGTAGCATTAGATCATCATGATTTAATTTGGATTTTTTAAATAACGGGTAATATGGAGCACTTTCTTATCTTCATGCATTAGCTAGTTACATGTCTATTCAAGTTTTTAGTCCATTTTGTTGAAGTTGTTTGTCTTATTGAGCCATTACTGGTCTTTAAATATTTTGGATGCAAGTTCTTTATCCAATATATTATCTGCAAATATATTTTTACAGCCTGTGAATTTTTCTTTTTTTTCATTTTATTAATGTTGTGTTTTGAAACAAAATGTTCATAATTAAAAAGAGGTCCACATTTTTATTTTGTAAATGGCTAATGCGTTAGGAATTATACATAAGAAGTCTACCTAATGTAAGCTCATGAAGATTTTCATGTATGATTTTTCCAGAACTTTGAAATTTTAGTTCTTACATTTATATCTATAACCTAGTTTGAGTTAATTTTTGTATATATTGTGAGAAAAGTATGTATTTAAAAAAATAATTTGGCCATACCATTGTCTCAAGACCATTTCGTGAAAAGACTGTTTATTACTTATGATTGTCTTGATATCTTTGCTGAAATTTAATTAACCAAAAATGTAAAGATTTATTTCTATATTCTTGTTCTCTTCCATTTTTGTGTGTGCCTGTGCTTATGCTACTATCATATTATCTTGAAAACTGTGGTTTTATAGTAAGTTTGAAATCGAAGTGCTCCAACTTTGTTCTTTTGCATTTGCATATCCTTTAATGTAAGCTCATCAATTCCACCCCCACCCCCAAACTACCTAGGAATTCGACACACACTGCATTTTGCAATAATATATAAAGGGAACATTTTATAAATTGGACCTCATTGAATTTTTTTAATTGCTTTGTGAAATTCTCTTAAGAGGATTAAAAAACCAATCATAAACTGGGAGAAAATATTTGAAAACTTTATATTCAGTGAAAGACTTGTATCCAGAATATATAGAGTTCACAAAGCTCAACACTAAACAATCAATCCAATTAGAAAATGATCAAAAGATATGAGCTAATATTTTATGACAATAAGGGAAAAAAGAGAAAATAAATACTTCAAGAGATGTTCAATACCATTAGCCATTAGATGAACGCAAATTAAAAGCACAATGAAATATCACTATAAACCTATTAAAATTGATATACTTAAGAAATACTGATATAATCAACTGTAGGTAAAGATGTGTGAAAACTTGATGAGTCACCCTTTGATATTAAGAAGGATAATGATATAATCAATAGGTAAATTGTTTGGCATAAGATATAGCAATTGCATTCTTAAATATTTATCCCAGAGAAATTTAATTTCATGTAGAAATTTGTATACAAATGTTCACAACAGTTTTATTTGTAACAGCCCTAAACTGGAACGTACTTACATTTCCTCCAATGGTGAATACCAAAAAAAATTGTGGTACATGCAATACTACATAATAATAAAATGGAGTGAACTAATTATGCATGCAAAAACTTGGATTAAGTTCCTGGAAATTTTACTGAATAAAAAATGCCAATTATATAAGGATGTATACTTTGGGGTTCTATTCTATTTATATAATATAAGTACAGAGATGAGTAGTAATTACTAGTTGCCAGGTGAGAAGGCAGAGGATTGCACAGCTGGAAGGAGGTAGCAAGGAGAATTATGGTATAGTCAGGATCTTGAGAGAGGTTATGGTTACACAAAAAAAATTGCATAGAGCTACACACTCACACACACGCACACACACATATATACCTCATTAAATACAAATAACCTCTATGGCTTACATCAGTGTCAATTTTCTGGTTTTGTTATTGTACTATAATTCCAAATAATATTAACATGACTGTGGACAGGGTGAATGTTGCACAGTACTTCCCCATGCATTTATATGCAATTACTTGTGAATATTATATATTCATTTCAAAAGAAAAAACAGTTAAAATAAGAAAATACAGTTTCTTGAAAATGCATTTCAAATTTGAAAAATAATGTAAAAGATAAGTAATAAACATGACTTATTAAAACTTCCATAATTTAACACAAGAACATTGTAGAAAATTAAGAAAATATATAAAATTTGCAAAGGCGTGATTCATTCTCACATGTAGAAATAGCTACTACTGATATCTGAATATACACATTTTTCTTTCTTTCTATGGGTGTAATAAATATTGTTTCACAATAGGCTCTAACATTATTACATTGTGAGCATTTTATCATTTCATTAATTATTCTTGCACATCATTTTAAATGTTTACATAAAAATTTATGCAAATTCTATAACTTCTAAGGAAATTATTGGTGGATATCTAATTAGGTTTCTATTTTTACAATGGCTAAAAGAGTTGCACTAAATATTCTTCCAGATTTTTCTTGATGTAATCTCATAATTATTTTTTCAGGACACACTTCTAAACATGAAAACACTAGGTCAAAATTTAGGCATCTTTGTAATGTTTTGATGTTTATTGAAAAATTGATCTCAAGAGATATTGTGTCAATTTATATTCCCATCAGAAATATGTAAATTTTCCAATATAATCAATAAATTTAAAACACTTTTCATTAAAGTGTTTGTTTCACATAAAATATTATATTATATATGTAATGATACATATACATTTGATCACCTTAGATGAAAAGAATCTGTTTTGTTTTTTTAATTTGCATTAAACTTTTCTTTGGTGATTTTCCCATTACATCCTTTATACATTTTCTGTTATAATATTTAATATTTTCACTAAACAACCTTTGATTATGTTTACTATAACATTCTACTTTCAGATTTCATAAACGCTGATATAGTTATTAATGGAAATAATGTTTCATGTGGAGAATATATTAGCTTTGTCAAAGTATAGAAGTCTAAACTAATAATTTGTTCTTTTTGCCTCTATCTTTAGAGAGTGTTCAGTTAACCAAACATAGTACTAATTATTACTTATTTTAAAGCAGCTATAGGAAATCTATATAATTAATGTTTTACTACCTAAATCCAAAAATGATAGATGAAATATTATCATTTTTCTGCAATATTTTTCCGTCTTCACCATGCTAATGTTATTTTAATTTTTATATATAAAATAAATATTTGTTATATTCTGACATTTATATTGTGATCATTAGATGTGATATTAACCTTACTCCTGGAGTTCTCTCCCAGGTATAACTTAATAAGATTTTTAAGTTATTCTATTATGACATGAAAGAAAAGAAAATTATTTGTCTTCTATAGCCACCTTGCTGAATGTGAGATGTATATGGGTTACTTAAAACACACATTGGCATTTTTTATTGTCTACTTTTGCAATTACAGTCTTTATGTAAAAATCTTTTAACATCACAATGGCATGGCTTAACCATCTATGAAGTGTGTATAGTAGGAATACTAGGTGATTGAAGCTTAATTGATGTTATAAACATCCTTTGAAAACCCTGGATGAAAAGATCCTAACATTCTAAAATCTATAAAATTATAAATTATTTTCCTTTCAAAGTTATTAAGCATTGTTGATAGACAAGCATGTTAAATACCAAAGATAAATTTTTGACGCTTGATCACATTTTCCATCTGCATTTAAGTGGGAGCAAATGTAACAAGCTTCAACAAAGAGGCATAAGAAGGTCACTTCTTAAAACCCAGCTTATATTTCCAATTTATTTCCTACATGTAAATGTTATGTTTTCTCAACACAGGTTTGAGAATTCAGTAATGTACGGTGTAAGGCTGTTTCATTGTTATCCTATGGGTTTTCTTCTCTGTATTATGGCAAGAAGAAGCATCTTAAGATATTGACATGTTCCAGGTTTGACTTTCTGACTTTCATTTTTTGGAATAAATTCATCAAAAGAATGTCTACTTGTCATGTGTATGTGTGTATGTGTGTGCATATGACAGAGAGAGAGAGAGAGAGAGAGAGAAGGTGCCATAGAGAATGAGGTTAATTTGTTAGAGACTTACATTAGGCATCACCATTGCTGTTTTTATTTTTGAACCTGTTTTCACCATCAAATTGGTGCATCTTTTGTTTTTGCTTTCACCATTTTGTAGCCTCTTCAAATGTCTTTTTGCACCAAATTTATGCTACTACTCCCTCAGACTCCTGTGCATCTAAGTTGTGAGATAGAGATATTTCAATATTTTAATAGCTAAGAAACCTACTCTACAATAGGCATATTCTGCAATCAGTAAAACTTGAATCCTTTTGGTAAGTAATCTTTTATTTAAACCTATTCTATTTTTGAAATTCGACTGGTTCATATAAATCATAAATGTTTTCTATACATTAGTGATAATAATGAATAATATATACTCTTTACACCATAAAATATTCATGTTTAAGAAATATTTCATAAATGCAAATTTTATTATATCATTGCCTTGTAATGTTGTACAATGGCTTAGTCTGAGGACAAAATCTTAAGTTGGTAAAGCAGACAAGATTCTCTATAATCGAATCACACTGTCTGCATCTTCAACTTCTTGTTAAGACATTTGTTTAACGCTCAGTTTTTAGTTTGCTAGAATTCTTCCTTCTTCCTCAGTTATTAGTAAGCCCATTTTTAAAAAATCGCTCCTTTTTTTTTTAACTCCAGAGCTTTGTGATTTCATCTATTTGAAGACTGTCCCCAATTTAATATTTTATCCCTTTCAAAATATTAATCCTTCTAGACTATAGATTGCCTTTCCTAGCTTCCCATACTTGAAATGTGATTTAGTATATTACACTCTTATAATAATTTATTAAATTGATGAAGCTACATAATAAATTTCTTTTTATATATGACCTAGTGTCACATGAAACAGGGGCCCGATCTATTTGATTCATCTTTTTTTTTTTTGCAGTTTTTGGCCGGGGCTGGGTTTGAACCTACCACCTCCAGTATATGGGGCTGGCACCCTACTCCTTTGAGCCTCAGGTGCTGCCCTATTTTATTCATCATTTCACCAGCACCATCTTGCCCAGTGCCTGGCATATAGGAAACCCTCAATAACTATTTACTAACCTGATTGATGATGTATGTTTTCAGATACAAGTACTTATTAGAATTATATCCAAGGGAAAAATTTAGAGGTATCCTAGAGGTAAATTAATTTTGGATGTTATTTATTCATAAAATCACTCATAAGCTATTTTCTAAGCTTCTGATTGCTTACTTTCACAGATAGGGTAAATCACAAGCACCCCATTTCACTTTCAGACAGCATTAATCATTAAAATGTCAGTTATTTTTAAATTAATTTTTTTCTATTCAATATTCCTTTCCTAGTAATAGTATATATTAAACTTTTAACTCCAGATTAATTTTCTCTTCTTATGATCACGTATTTCTAAGATGATATGTATGGATGTAATTAAGATTAATAAATGTCATATTGAGAGTAATTATCAGTAACCTATGAATTAAATGAGTTATGATGTAACTGTAGTGAGTGATAAGGCCATACTACTGCTTTTAAATTGTGGCCTCATCATCTTTCATAACCTCTATTGTTTACAATAATAACAATAATGGCTTACATTTATTGAGTATCTCTTTTAGACCATACCTGGTTCTAAGTGTTGTTAAGTATAATGATTCAAACAATATGCCTATGAGATATTTTACTATCTTCCTCGCAAATCAGCATGAAGAAGGAGAAGGAACCAGAGTGGGAATGGTGGGGAATGAGAAAATAAGACACACAAGAGACAAAGATGGGATGGGAAGGACTGGAGCAGCTAAACTGCTGCCATGACTTCTGGCAGAGTAGAAAAGAATGTTTGTTGTTAGAGGAGAAGAAGCTGTGGGTCATTCCCTGAATGTCTTCTGAGGCTGTGGGAGCCCTGCCACCTCATAGCTGGTCCTCCACACTTACTATGCATTATTATACAATTACTTACTTTTGTAAACTTCTGAGAGTGGTAATTAACAGAGATAGCATCTGTTAGTAAATTAGTGACAATTTTCTTAACTAAATATTGAGGAAATGTGACCATTTTTTCAAGAAAAGAATGATTTTAGAATGTATGATGATGTACCTGGCCAACATAACGTTGAGGAGAGTGCTTTCATGAGCAAGGGATAAGATTAAATCTCAGATAAAGAAGGGCTTTAATAATAAGAATGAAGGAAACACAGAAAAGGAATGGCTAACATAAGAAAACATCACTAGCTTCATGAGCCTAGAATCATTTCAACTTCCTCAATTTAGTATTTTTTATATTTAGAAAATTAAAATCTAGGTATAATCCCTGGTCTGTTAAAGATTTGAACTTCAATAAATCTATTCTAATTTCTCAGGATCTCTAAGAAATTAAAGATTAAAATCTCACTCTCAGTTGCTATGAGAGTATTTTCATAGAGAAAACATTTTATTTCTCACCTATTTTAAAAAACTAGGTTTTCAATTTGCTATGTAAGTTATATAAGAAATTGTCAATGTTAAAAACTAATGGAAAATTGCACTCTCTCCTCCACAATGCACATGATGTTCAAAAACACAGTTGAATTTAAGACACAAATTTAAGGTGTATTTTGAAATATAACCAAGTTATAAATTGAAGTTTTAAATAATAGAATAAGTGGTTGTTACTTGTTTACATTATTATAATATTCAAAATAAATTTGCATTTCATCTATCTGAGAAAGAGATAAAGATGTTGTTCAATGAATATTGATATTAAAATTCTACTACATAAATATTGAGGGACTCTTTCAGAGATTTGTGCACCATTATAAATAATTGAATGCTGGCGATGTTCCAACATGCATGTCGCTTACTTTGACACGTATTGGATGTTTTGGGGAATAGTCTGTGTATTATTTCAACCATGTTGTGCCATGCTGTTATTTTCCTTGCTAAAACTTCGTTCCAGGAATTTAAAACTGAGATCTCTTGAGAGATTTATTTTGTAAGTGACATGAATTATTAGCCTTTCCAGGATACCTTATATTTTTAAATTTTCCCCCAAAATAGATGTCTTAGAAAGCAAGTGATATACAATTGTCCTTTTTATATTATCATATATATATATATTATTTTATATTTACATACATTTATATGATATTTATATTATTGTTATAAATATATATTATTTTCAAATTGGGAATTCCCAACCTGACAACCCAACACATGGGCATCATATGGTTCATAAATGCAAAATTACCTTAAAAAATTTGGGTGAATTCACTTATAAACTAATTTGTATCATTATTTCTTCCCCCCTGGGGAAGAATTCCTGAAATTGACCCACATAGCAAAGGGCATTTAATACACTCATAAAATAAATTAAAAAGAAAGACTGCTAATATCTATAATCACCATTATCTTCTTTCAAAGTATGCTAAAAATAAGAGTTGATATTTATTTGGTATGTACCGTGTACCATGCATTGTTTTAAATTATTGGTGTATAATACTCATTTATAGTCACAAAAATTTTATGAAGTGAGTTCTGATTTTATTTCTACCTAATGGGTGAAAGGACTGAGTCATAGAGGTTAAGAATATGTCCAGGATCATCCATTGAATAAGCTGCAAGGCTAGGATTTGAACCTGGGCTACCTGTTTCTAGAATCTGTGCTATAAAACATTGTATTAAAAGATATTTCAGGCAGTGCCTGTAGCTCAAAGGAGTAGGGTGCCGGCCCCATATGCTGGAGGTGGCAGATTCAAACCCAGCCCTGGCCAAAAAAAAAGAAAAAAAACTGCGAAAAGAAAAAAGATATTTCATTAAACATTCATGTTATTATAGTATGGGATAGGCATAGATTTAATCACTTTATACATATTGTCTCTTATAGTCCTCACAATTATATTAAGAATTAATTAGAGTTTATTGTCTATATTCTATAAAAGAGAAAACTAAGATTTGGCTAGTTTAAATAATACATGAACTAGATGATGTCTACAACACTTGCCTTCTAGATATTGCCCAATGAATGAAAATTTCCTTTTTTTCCCCTCCCTGTAGATATTATGTCTATATGTTCTCTGACTATTCTGTTTATGTACATAAAAGGTAAAGCTAAGAAAAGCAGAGTGGTTGAGATTGAGGACAAAGTCCAGCATTACCATTTCTACTCAAAAAGTATTTTCATGAAAAGGAATCAATATGGATAGTCAGAAATGAAAATGTAAATACATTTTATACATCCTTTAATTTAGATAATTACAAAGTTGCCCAAAAAGGAACAGGTCAATTTCCATTTTGCATAATCTTCTAAGCACCCTTGTCCACAGGTACAAGAGTCTATAAAAGATTTTTTATTGTACTTTCTTTTCCTTAGATTTATTAATTGTATTTTATTTGTTTCATTCTGTTTCGCAGCTCCACTTAAAGTCAACTTTCCTTTAACGTACCTTGGGATTTCTTAGCAGTTTAGATGTTTGTCAAACTCACAAATATTAAAGGAAATCAGCACATTGGCCCTATTGCTGCATGTCCTTTGCTGTCCTCTCCCTTCTAGCTCTTTACCTTAAGTGAATCTGGACTTAGGAAGGGCCCATCTGCTTCCTGGACTGAGAGGTCTACCTGCTGTTGCTGAAGAGGGTGCTGCTACCGGGTGCTGCTTCTGAAGATGTCACACTCCCATTACATTCCTGACTGTACTAGAGTCCATATCTCCCACTGACTCATTCTTTACAATCCTATATCTTTCCAACTTCTTGACTTGCCCCCCTTTAATACCTTTGTATCTGGTTTATATTTGTCTTCTTCAATCTTTATTGATTTTAACTCTGATTTTGTAATTGTAATGTATTTAAATATAAACAGAATTTCATTGACTGACAATATTTAATACATATCAGCCACTTACCAGGATCTCAGTGAAACCTGGAAGTGGCCTATGGCAGACCTTGTGCTGTCATGGAAGGAACACATGCATTAGGAGTGAGCTGTGGTATATTATTGCCTACCTGGAAAGCTTCATTCAGTTACTTAGTGCATCAATTAATAGAAATAACACAGACTTATTGTGAAAGAATATATGTGAGTTTGTAAACTACAGCTTGCTTGGCAAATTATGTAATAAAAGTGACTAAAAGAACACTCTTCCTGGATCAATTACTATAGAGAGTCCTAAAGCAAGGATTAGAAACAATCTAATTCTAATTTGGGCAGTGCCTATGGCTAAATGGAGTAGGGCGCCAGCCCCATATACTGGAAGTAGTGCATTCAAACCCAGCCCCAGCCAAAAAAAAAAAAAAAAAGAAAGAAAAGAAAAGAAAGAAACAATCTAATTCTGCATAGAATGAAGTCCATTTAAAATCATTTATAAATTCAAATGTTATGAAAATGTGAATTCTTAGTTCTTTATTTATAATTGAGTATCTTCTATGTGCCAGAACCTGCATTTAGAATTATATCTGGTTCAAAATCATATAAGAAATCATCCCTGTAGCATTTTGGTATAAATCTTTACAGTATTTGTAAATATCTATATCTTGACATCTGCAAATTTCATTTCTACCAAGCCAACATCAAATTATACTACTTAAAAAAATAGATGAAAATTCTAACTTTTCAGCCCATTTTCCACTCCCCTTCCACCTCAGTTCAGCACCTGAGTTCATTCAAGACACAATGTCCTAAAGGAAGTTAATGAAAAAGCTAAGATGAGTTTTTAACCTAGTAGAGGAAATGTATGTTCCTCTCCACTATCACATGTAAACAGAACATCCTCTCTTGTCATTTCTATCCTCTAATTTTGATGCAGTTTTTATTGTTCTTCTATATTCATATCAAACTTGTCTGTTTTCCACCTATCCTATTAAAATGAAAGTACTATGAAAACAGGATATTGTCAGTCATGTTCACAACTGCATTCCAGATCTACACAGTGATTGCTACTTGGATGCCACTGTAAGCCTATAGTTGTGTAACAATGAATTTCTATAATTATGTGATCATTCTTTCTGTGTCTTTTGGTATCTCAGTCTCTATTTCTCTTATGCTCTTTTTGTTATTCAAACTCCATGAGGGCATGGATCATGTGTATTTTGCTTCATAATGTGTCAGTATGCCCCTCAAAGACTTAGTACATAGTATAAAAATTAAAAACAAGTAGTTATATAAGGAAGAAAACAGATATCTCTTTTCATTTCATTAGGAAAAAAGTCTATTTTATCAACCTACTTTTTTCTTTCTAGATTGACTTATGTTGGCCTAGTTAAAACTTTTGGGTTTGTCATGGCATTAGGTGGCAGTTTTAATATGCATATGTTTCTTTCTTCACTTAGATTATACCTCTATTACAGTTTTTATTAGGGAAAAGGAGCAACTACTTGTGTTACAGAAATAACTCTTTAAAGTCAGGCACATATTTCATTTCTTGTGTGTATAGCCATTTTCTGTGTGGATCACTATTCTGCCTTATCTTTCTGAAAACTTTATAAGGATTTTTCCCATTTACTTTTTGTATTGGAATGTAAGGGGACTTTTTCTTTTCTTTTTTCTAAAAGCCTTTTGTTGTAGCTTACAAAAAATAAATTAATATTTGAGATAAGTAGGAGTGAGGCAACAGTAAAATAAATAGAAATGGAATCAATTCACCAAAGACATGCTATGAAATACCAAGTATAATCTTTGCAAAAGGAGCCACACATTTGTCCCCAAGTGGCTATTACCATAAATAAAGTGATCCTTTATGTAATTTACTGATTTTTAGGATAAAATATTAACTATTCTTTCCTAAGGAGTATGACTGTTTCTGCTGATATGATTAGATAGAATTCTCTCTCAGTTACATTTGGGAAGAATATCTGATTTAAGTCAATGAACAACACCACTCAACAGCAATCTTACTGCTGACAAGTTTTCTTAGAATATTTCTCAAACACTACAGAACAATTCCATAGAGGCACATCCACCAGGGACCGAAGCTTTTTGGTCCAGCTCTCTATCTTTCTGCTGAACTGGCTAAATCTGAGAAATGTGGACTGTGTTCTTTTAGGAAACCCTATGCCTTTCACAGACAGGGAGAAGTTTTCAGATTTATTCCTTTGGCTATACCTGGAGTGTTCATACATTCATATAATTGAATAAACTTTTGAAATTTGGGGGGGGGGAAACAAATTCCCTGGAGTAGAGGTATGGTTTCTTAAGATATTCGGTCTGCACTTTGAATAAAAATACATTTTCATCACTAGAGGGGGATCCTTGTGAGAAAACCCAGGACACAGCAAAAGATTTTGAGCTAAAAAAAAAAGAAAAAGAAAAAGAAAAATCAATAATCAAGGATTTACAAAGAGAGGAAAAATTTGACCAAACACCCTCACAGTGATTTTGTGAGTGAATCTAAGCCTGCCTTAGCCAATTTGGCATCTAGCTCTCATCTGAGAATAACAGAAAGTATTAATTTTTATTATTTGAAAAAAACTTATGGCTGGGCAGGATTTTGCATGGTATCTGAGTCAGGATACAAAGGACAGCAGGGGCCATACCCCAGCAGGATAAATGCAGACCTTTTTTTTTTTTGAGAAAGTGCACTTTTTCTTTCTCACTTAGATAGCACTCTTTCCTTGATGATATTATTCCAGTTTGGGGGTTACTGTTTAAGAAAATTACTAAAATTGGATATAAAAATAAATATTTCATGAGAGTGAGAAAGGCAATATAGTTTTTTAAAGATGAATATTATGTGAGTAAATCTTACAAACCCCAGAAACCTGGGCTATGTTAATATATTGTGGAAAATCTCCTGCCCCTCATCACTACAGAGTTGCATAGGAAATGACAGTGGTCACCAGAAGTTGGTGTGGGGAAAGGAAAGATGTAGCTCAAAGGGAACAATGTTTCTGTTAGATAGGAGATCACCCTCTGGTGATTCACTGTATCACATGTTGACTGTAATTAATAATGATGAAGTATGTTTTTCAAAACAGCTAAGAAAGATTTTAAATGTTCTCACCATGAAGAAATGACAAATATTTGAGGTCATGGATGTGCTAATTACCTTGATTTGATCATTCCACAATTTATACATGTATAAGAAACACCACATTGTACCTTCCCTATGAATATATGTATACAATTATTAATCGTCCTCTAAAATAAAATAAAAAGCCATAGCCATAAAAGAACTCAATTACTCATGACCATAGAACTCCCTTGCCTTTATGTGGTTCTGAGTGGTGTGATGATTCTCCACCAAAGAATCCCCTCCTGTAAATCCCCAATCTCATCTGCAATGACAATTTTGTCCCTCCAGACTTGCTCCACTGCAGCTGCCACACGGACGCCCTCAGACGGCAGCAGCTGTGGCATCTGCCAGACTCTAATGACATTCATGTGAGGCCTACTCTCACATATCTTCCAGAATAAGCAGGTCTGCTCCTTTCAACCACCCTAATCCTCTTCCCTGGCTTCTTGCCCAGCTGGTGTGCACACCTTCACCCCTCCTTCACCCACCCTACACACAAACAAGGGCACACACATGAACATTTCTAAACGTCATTGAGATAGACTGGACTTTTCATTAATCTGGAAATGTGGGGTATTCAAGCATGTGGGCCTTACTGACACACCAAATGGTAAATCCAGACACTGTTATTGCCAGAGTCTACTAAAAAGTGTTGCATTCACTAAGAACAAGTGTGTTGGGGCCATCCTCTTGAGATTTCAAGGAAAGAGGGACAATAGACCTTTTAATTATTTTAATTAAGCTTTTCCCTCTGTTTCACACCATTCAATCATATTGATGGAAAATAGTCAGTGCAGGTTAGCAACTTGTATTTCCCAGTTTTTATATGTGGTGCCTAGACAAAGAGAACTGAGCTAATTAAAGTTGGACTACTAGATGTTCTCTGTTTCTTCAATACCCTCCTTGTGCCATATTGCCAACTCAATATAGTGCTTCATACCGAAGAGCAAAGAAAGAATCTATCTTGACTAGAAGAGTGGCTTTCCACCTTTGAAAATAAGTTAATAAATTAGTGTGTAGCCACCAGGAAGAACAGTATGAAGATTCCTCAAAAAACTAAAAATAGAACTACTTTCTGATCTAGCAATCTACCTGCTGAATATATATCCAAAATGAGGTAAGTATATCAAAGGGATATCTGCACTCCCACCTTTAATGCAGTGTTACTCACAATAGCTGAGATATGGAATCAACTAGTGTCTATCAAACGATAAAAAACATGGATAAAAAAACATAGTAAACACATTTACGTATGCTGTAGAATATTTTTCTAACCATTAAAAAAAACTGTCATTTAGAACAAGATGAGCAGAACTTTCGAACATTATGTTACATGAAATAAACCAGACACAGAAAGATAAATATTGGGTGTTCTCACTCACACTTGGGAGCTTAAAAAAATATATGACCTCAAAGAGAGTAGAATGATAGCTACCAGAGAGGGAAGGAAAGGAGGATAAGGAAAGCATGGATACTAGGTACAAAAATACGGTTAGATGTAGTCAATAAGATCTAGTATTCAGTAGCACAATAATTGGTAACAATTTTTAACAATTCATTGTATATTTTAAAATACCTGAAAGAGTACAATTGTAATGTTCATCAGACATAGAAATAATAAATGCTGGGGATGATGGAGACCTCAATTAACCCAATTTGATCATTACACACATATGCCTACATTAAAACATCACATGCACCACATAAATATGTACAACTGTCATATATCCATAATAATTAAACATAAAATATTTTTAAAAATTAAAGCTAAAAATTAAAAAAGAAGTAAATATGTCCAGAGACTAAGAGTTTATAGAATTCATCTATGTTCTATGTAAATAAATATGAATGGCATTTATTTCACACGATAGTATTAATAATGAGATTAAAACATACATTTTGTTGAATACTCTGTAAGCCAAAATGTGCTTCAATATTTATTGTTTCTTATTTGTTCATCAAAGTTCTACAATTCATGAGGGGAGAAAGCTATTTTTGATTACATCATTTGTTGAAATAAGGTACAAATATTTCCTACTTTCGATTATACAGGAATAGCAGAACCCGTTTTGGTTTTTATAGGTGTTCCACTGTATTTTTAGTTCTTTGCACATTGGGCTAAATGGCAACCGACCTTTTATTTAGAGAATCTTCAATTTCAGCCGTTGGCACTGCCATCCTTTCAGCTGCTCTTAGCCCCCAGAGCCTGCACAAAATAAATAATACAATCTGCTGGAAGCCTCTAATAGCTTTAAATGTTTCTGCTAATGTACATGTGGCATTTTAGACAAGACTTTAAAATTTTCCTAAAATCTAGGAATTACAAAACATTTATGGGTTTAAAAGGGCATAAATTAATGAACTGCTTGACTTTCTTTTAGAGGAGATGTCTGTTTTCCATATCTGTCTTTGAGTAATTATTGCTGTCTAATATCTAAATGGCTGGGCAGCTGACTGCCTATTAAAAATGACCATACTCTTTCCCCATCCCTGATTAAGCTTGATCTATAGAATTGTACTATTAGTTTGGGAACCTGTACAGGAGAAATACAAATCCCAGATAAAAATCAGCTCTTGTTCTATTGTGAAGAAAATTAAAAAAGCTTTTTCCTCACTCAATTTTAAGTTAAAACTTCCACAGTGTTTCAAAGTTGGGGCAGAAACAGCAAAGAACATGATGAAATCAAGGCTAGCCCTATCTCTTCACCTTAGATGACTCTCTGAGAAAGTCCTTGTGAGCAAGGTGGGATGTATATTATTAGTGGAGATGAGTACTGTTTTAAGAATACTTGCAAGCCTCTTACAATATAACTTGTTTCACTTAATGTGCTAAAAGAGCTATTTGCTATTATTTTTAATGTATTGCAAACCTTTCTAGTTCTTGAAGTTTTACACATTGATATATTTTAAGAAGCTAGATTTTTATTCTTATCCTATTAAAATATTATCACAAACCTATTGAGAAAGCTACTCAATAGTCCATATTTCCATTCATGATAATTTAGCTATTTCAATTGGCGATAAATATGGTCATTCATAAAAGAATTTGTTACCATAAAATCCTGACATAAAGAAATGATAAAATAAAATTTTGCAGTTGGAAAAAAAAAAAGGATGAAATTTTTGCATCTTCAAAAAGAAGTAAAAAACACCACAAAGGTATATAGAAGGGTTAATTAAGAGACAGATACTGTTAATATACATGTGTGTGCGTTTACACGCATATTGTTAAAGTATGCAAATCCGTGTATATCTGTGTATATTCCAGGCAAACTGGAGTAATAATTATTGCATTTACCCTCCTGCATTAAATCACTAAAACAGATATAATATATGAAACAACAAGTTTTACGTGGACAGTACAGATCTGCCATCTCTCAGAGATGGGGAACAAAGATTCTGAATCCTGTGACTTTAAAGTTTACTTCCCTGGAAGCAGTTTGGAGGCATAGAGAAAGGGAAATTTAACAAAATTGTACTTGCTGAGTATAAGAGGCAGAGATTGTATTTCAGGGAAACCAAAGTAATTATATCTTGAATTTTCAAGACCGAACACTAGAAAGAAAAGAGCTGCCAAGAGAAGGGGCAGAGATGAAACTAGTGGATACACTTAGTAAAATATTATAAAATTGTAAATGTGCTGTACATACACTAGAGAAAATAGAGGCAAATGTGAACAAGATGAAGAAAGAAATGGAGAATACAAAAATCATGTGAACTGGTATTAGATGTGAAAGATATAACATCTGTGTCTTAGTCATTTTTTATGTGGCTATGAAGGAATAGCTAAGGCTGGGTAATTTACATAGAAAGAAGGTTTATTCAGCTCATGGTTCTGCTGGTTGGAAGTTTCCATAGTAGACATTTGGTGAGGGTGTCTGTCTACTTCTACTAATGGTGAAAGGTGAGGAGGAAACAGCTGTAAAATTGGCCGGGCACATCAACCTCCTGTCATCAAACTGAAATAGCATATACGCAAATGGGCCTGAGCAGGTTATGAAGGCATAAGTAATTTACATGAAGAAGTAGAACAAGTGCACATGCTCCCTACTGTTCCTACATCCCTTCTCTCTCTCTGCCTCTACCTTCAGCTCAGGGGCAGTTCCTAATGACCACTTGACAAAGAAGAAGACTCACAATTAGCTCACAGATTGTTCCACATCATATGCAGTCCACACCTGAAAGGGGACAGGTGCAGAACTAAAGCCTCCTTCTGGGATATCTGTAAAAGAAAATGATGATGGAAAATTCTCTCAGTTAACAAAACTTTGAGGTGTAGATCTTGGAAGGAGAAATGGTGCGATGTGCAATTATATATCTATCCATGAGCTATGGCCAAGGACTTGGCTATATTGTTAAGGAAACAAAGGCAACATAATTGGAAAACTAGTGGCAAGGGAGTCCAGGCAAGATATATGTATGTAAACATCTCTGAATGGGCAAAAAATGTGAAGGTATTTGTGTCTCATATGAATGCTTACAAAAGAGTAACATCAGCAGACAAATGTTTTAATAATTAAGTGGATAAAATAACACATTCTGTGGACATCAGTTAGGTTCTCTTTCCACGTAACTCTGTCTATCATTGCATGATGAACTTATGAACAAAGTGGCCATGTGATGCTGAAGGAGGTTATATATGCACTCAGTAGTATAACCTTCCACTAACCAAGGCCAACCTGGCTATACCCACTGCTAGTCTTCGAGTAGCAAAGACCAACATTGTGTCTCTGATCTGACACCACTCCCCATATGAGTCAGCCAGCTACCTCATGGCAAATTGAAAGGCTTTAATCATAGAAATGATAGAATATTATCCACACTGGAATAGACACATACTCTGAATATGCATGTGCCTTCCCTACATGCAATATTTTCTGCTGAAACTACCATCCATGGACATACAGAATTCCTTATCCACCTTCATGGTTTATATAGCATTTTTTCTGACCAAGGAACTCACTTCATTCAAAAAGAAGTGTACCATGCGTCCATGCTCATGGAATTAATTGGTCTTATAATCTCCCCCACACCCTGAAACAGCTGACTTGATAGAATGATGAAATGGCTTTTTGAAGACTCAGTTATAGAGCCTTCTATATGGCAATATATTTCAGGGCCAGGACAAGCCTCTGAAGAAAGCTGTGTATGCTATGAATCAGTGTCCAATATACAGTATTATTTCTGCTATAGCCTGTATTTATGGGTCCAGGAATCAGGGGGTAGAAATGGGAGCAGCGCCTTTTGCCAGTGACCTACTGGCAAAATTTTGCTTCCTGTTTCCACAGTCTTATGCTTTGCTGGCTTAGAGGTTTTAATTTCAAAGACAGAGACATTTCTGACAGGAGATATAACAATGATCCTATTAAATTAGATGTTAAGTCTGCTGCACAGCCACTTTGGACTTTTTATGTTTCTGAATCAACAAGCAAAGAAAAGAGTTATTGCTGTGCTGGCTCGAGTGATTTATCCGGAATATGAAGAAGAAATTGGACTCCTGCACCATAACAGAGTCTAAGAAGTGTATGTCTAGAATGTGGGAGATCATTCAGGGTGTCTCTTGTTACCATGCCCTGTGATTAAAGTCAGTGGAAGGCTACAACTCAGTTCAGCCAAGAGTACTAGTGACCCAGATCTTTGAAATAAAGGTTTGGGTCACCCCACTGATCAAACACTACTACCAGCAGAGGTGCTTGCTAAAGGCAAAGGGAATACAGATGGGTATAGAAAAAAGAGATAGTTACAAATACCACCTATGATCACCTGACCATGTATAGAGACAAGGAATCTAATTGTCATAAACATTTCCTCTTATTTTCTTATTGCTATATATGTATATATCATATATGTCTTTTTTTTCTCTTTTATTCCCTTATACAACAAAATGCATTGACTGTATATCCTACTATTTAAGTATATCACACTACTGAAGTATTAATTTTACATCATAGTATGTAAATTATAAGATGTCAAAGAGAAGAATAATAATCACCCATATCTTCTCTTCTTGGAAAAGGATGAACAAATCCATGAAGATAACTCCCATGAATTAATCTATAGAGGATAATCGTATCATGTTAGGATGAGTTATGAACCTGTTATTGTCTTATTTAGTGATTATGTAATGTTTAAGGTGATGTATGTAGGTGTCAAGTTGTTAAAGGGAAGAGTTATTGGTTAATTTTATGTGTCACTTTGACTTGGTGGCTAGATATCCAGAATTTACTTAAACATCATTACAGGTATATTTTGTGAGAGTGCTTTGGAATGATGTTAACACTTGACTTGGTAAAATGAGTAAAGCTAATTACCCTCCTCAAAGTGGATGAGTCTCATCAAATCTGTTAAAGGCCTAAAAAAAGCAAAAGGCTGAACTAAGAAGAATATTCAATCTCTCTGCCTGATGGTAGTAAGGCAAAACATTGGCCTCTTCCAGGCTTCAGATCTAGATTGAAACTTAGACCATACAGAACAAATATCCTACTTTTCTGTTTATCTGGGAATACCTAATACAAACACAAATGTCTGACAATTGATGAATGGATAAACATAATTTTCTATATCCTGCGATGAAATACATTTGCCAATAAAAATAAAGAAATAATACATGCCATAATATAAACCTCAAAAATATTATATTAAGTGAAAGTAGCTAGATGCAAAAAAATTACTCATTGAGCTTATAAAAAATGTTCAAATGATACAAAATTACATAGACATAAATTAGATAGGCAGTATTAGTGTGGGAAGAGAATGGGGAGTGGTTTTCAATGGACATGAGATTTCACTGTGGGTTGATTGAAATGTTTTAAGATGACATTGTAGTGATGCATATACAACTCAATAAATATACTAAAAATAATTGAATTGCATATTTTTAAATTGTATCTCAGTAAAACTCTTTAACCATTTTTAAATGGGATAAAAATAAAGAATTTATCAGAAAATTTAAAACAGCAAGGAAAGTTAAGGAAAGTTATTCAGTACAAAACAAAAATGATGCTAAAGGTAATTTGGATCTACATGAAAGAATAAAAAGGGCCAGAAATGATCGTATATGAGTAAATATAAAATTTATTTCACTCATTTAAAATCTCCTTAAAAGGTAATTTGTTGTTTAAACAAAAATAATACATGTTTATAATGTAATTATAAGAGAATAATAAAACAATAGCTTAAACATGAAGGGGAAAATGGAGGAACAATGCCTGGAGTTTTATGTAAAGTGGCATAGTATTATTTGGAGGTAAATCGTGGTGGGTTAAAGGTGTGTGTGTTAACACTTAGAGACTCACTATCCAATACATAGTAGTCACACACTCTAGGTGTGTGACTACTGAGCCCTTGAAATGTGATGAGTGTGACTGAGGAACTAAATTTTTAATCTTATTTAATTTTAATTTATTTTGTTTTAAATCGATAAAATAAATGTAAAATGATTTATGTTAAATACAACTCTGTCACATCATGAAAGATACTATTAAATTATAGTGTGCATGTTGGGCACATACATGACTGACAATACAATGCAAAAATAGATCATCAGTATAGTCTGAAGCAAAGGTTGATTGTTTCTTTTTAATTTGGGGTTAATATAAGGTTACATAAAATTAGGTTATATTGTTTGCATTTGTGAGGAAAAGTTTGAGTTATATTTGAGTCCTTCACCCAGAGGGTGTGCCATATAGGCCTACATTGTACCCATTAGGTGGGAGCTTACTGAGTGTCTTCCCCCACTCCTTCTTGAATTGAATTGCATTTTTCCTCTCGTATGGACTTAGAGTTGTTCATCACCTATTTTCAAATTAGAACTGAGTACATGGCAAGCTTTTTTTTTTTTTAATTTCTGAGATACTTTATTAAGGAGAATGTTCTTCAACTCCATCTAAGTAAATACAAAAGTATAAAGTTTCCATCATTTTTATGGCTGAATATTATTCCCTGGTATACATATATCACAGCTTCTTAATCCATCATGGATTAACCAGAAGTTTCACTTTTAGTTCTTTGAGGATTCTCCATACTCCTTTCCAAAAAGGCTGTATTCGTTTTTAATACCACCAATAATGTATGTGTTCTCGTCTCTCCATACCCACACTAGCATCTATATCTTTCAGACTGTGATGTGGGCTATCCTCACTAGGGTGAGAATGTAATGAAACAAGACCCACACCTCTCACTACTTCTGAAAATTGACCTATGCTGTTTGAAAGATTTAAATCTAAGACACAAAATGATAAAAACTCTATTTGAGCTAAATATAAAGGAATTAGTTTTTGTCTTGATAGATTGTGCTCTATCTATATTAGGGCAAATATACAAAAAAATAATAGAATGTTTAAAATAAGAGATTGATATTTTCTGCAGTGATTTATTCTACTCTATTATACTTGTTGAAAATATTGTGCTTTGTTTCGGAAGCATATTTATTAAATTGTCATGGATGCTGTTTGAAAATTGTAGTCTGTATAACAGGTGCTATGAATCATTAACAGTTTATAGAATTTGCAGGAAAAAACACAGTAAACTTAATAATCTTGTTCTTTTCAATTCAGTCTAGTTCAACATGGAAGAATTAAAATAAAGGTTTTCTGTACAGTTAATTATAATTGCAGATTTCCTTAAAAACAAAGGAATATCTGCCAAAAGTTTAGTAATCAAAGACAAAAAAATGACAGTGTAATTTATGTTTTCTTATAGATGTCACACTGAATATGAATGAGCTCAATTTGAAGCTCAAGAAAAGAAAATGCTTATTTGTTACCCAAATAGACAGATATAAAATGTATGTTAAAATTGAAACTTTTCAAAATAGGAATAAATTATAATTTTGCACATTTCTAACATGAATCAACATGCAGAGGATTTTAGTTGTGATTTACAGTGTTATAAACACATACATATGGTGTAAAATCTATAGAAAGCAAAGAAAAAATTCTATGGGTAATTATAAATTTACAGTTTTTAAGGCCAGGCATGGTGGCTCAAGCCTGTAATCATAGCACTCTGGGAGTTCCAGGCTGGTGGATTGCTTGAGCCCAGGCATCAAGACCAGCCTGAGCAAGAGCAAGACCCTGTCTACGTAAATAGTTGAGCATTGTGGTGGATTCTTGTGATGTTGCTATGAGCTATGACACTATGGCACTCTACTGAGGGAGATAGAGTGAATGAAATTCTGTCCCCCCCCAAAATAAAATAAAATAAAAATTTAGGATTTCTTTTTCTTTACAGTTGCTTTTTGATCTGCACGTTAGAATAGGATGTTAACAATATTAAGTTGGCACAAGAGTTAGTGAATTTACTTAATTTGTACATATAATTTTAACTTACCAGACTTTCCTTTAAATTCTAAAAATAGATGAATTACTTTTGCCTATATGGGTGTGAATATTAAAAGGTATAATTGAGTTATAAGAAAATATTTAAGTGTTTAAAACATTGTTATGCTAATCTACATTCTAAATGCTAAATTTTATGAAATTTATAAATGAAGGCCAAATGAGTCTAGTTTTAATTTTGTATTCAAATAGGGGTACACAGTAAGTATAAAATCCACACCAGATACCAAACATTTAATATGAAAAATTTAAAGTGTCTTACTGTGAATTTTATATAATTAAAATAAAAGTATATTAAAAACTGAGATAATACTTTATATGATTTTGTTACATAAACTACATTAATAAAATTAAACTCACCACTTTTTACTGTTTTTAATATAAATTCCAGAAACTTAAATTTACCTACCAGGATAATCTGTCTTTCTATTGAACATCATTTGTACAGGGCAGCTGCTATTAATAAGGACAATGATTTACAGTAAATAAAGCAATTGCAGATAAAAAAATTGAGTCAACAATATATTCAAATTATACAAAATAAGTATGAAGATTCCCATTGCTGTTGAGTTCAACTTTTATTCAATGGTGGTCTGAGAAGATACAAGGAATAATTTCTACACTTTCAAATTTGCTGAGGTTAGACTTGTGTCTAGGATATGATCTATTTTGGAGGATGACCTGTGGGCTGATGAGAAGAATGTATATTCAGTTTTATTAGGGTGAAGTGTTCTGTAGAGGTCTGTGAGGTCCATTTGTTCTAGGGTCAGGTTTAAGTCTAATATGTCTTTGCTTAGTTTCTTCTTTGAGGGTCAGTTTAAGTCCAATTTTTTTGTTTAGTTTCTTCTTGGAGGATCTATCCAAAACTGTAAAAGGAGTATTGAAATCTCTAACTATTATGGTGCAGGAAGTGTGAAGTTGTTCATATCCATTAGGGTCTGCTTTATGAAATGAGGAGCATTCTGGTAGGGTGCATAAATGTTAATTATCAAAATCTCTTCATATTGGGTGTTTCCCTTGATAAATAGGTAGTAACTTTCTTTATCTTTCTTTATCTTTGTTGGTTTAAAGCCAATTTAGTAGCCAGTATCTGCTACTAAAATTGCAACCCTTGCTTTTTGCTGGTTTCCATTTGCCTATAATATACAAGTCCATCCCTTCACCCAGAGTCTATTTTTATCCTTTAAGGTAAGGTGAGATTCTTGTATACAACAGATATCCAGTCTGAGTTTATGTAACCAGTCAGCCAGCCTGTGCCTCTTTAGAGGACAAGTTAAACCATTCACATTAATTGAGAGAATTGATAAGCCTGGTTGTGTTTTGGGTGTCATGATTTTTGGATGTCCAATGGACTTTTTTAATCCTTTCACCACTGTAGAAGTTGGGTTTTGTTCAAAAACTTCTGAGGGAATTTACTTTGGAGGTAGAGCATTATGCTGGTCATTATAGAGGATGGCTCTGAGAATATACTGGAGAGCTGGTTTAGTTATGGCAAATTTCTTCAACATATCCATGTCATTAAAGTATTTGATTTCTCCATCACAAATGAAACTCAGTTTATCTGGATAGAGGATCCTGGGCTGAAAGTTGTTTTGTTTTAGGAGACTTAAGGTTGATGACCATCTTTTTCTGGCTTGAAACATTTCAGTTGCGAGATTTGCAGTCATTCTGATATTTTTCCCTTTGTAGGTGAAGCTTTTCTTACATCTGGCTGCTTGCAGAATTTTATCCTTTGTCTTAATTTTGGAAAAGTTAATCACAATGTGTCTAGGAGATGCTTTATTTGGATTGAGTCTTGCTGGAGTTCTGAAACTGTCTGCTATCTGAAGTTCTGTATCTCTGGCAATGTTTGGGAAATTCTTCTCCAAAATCTCTTGGAGTAGAGTATCTTTACCTTTAGGACCATCCTCTTCTCCTTTGGGAATTCCTATAAGACAAATGTTTGATCTTTGGAGTGATCCACAACTCTCTCAGGGAATGATCAGTTTTTGCTCTCCATTTGTCTGCCTCTTTGAGTATTTGGGAATGTTCAAAAGCTTTGTCTTCAGTTTCAGTGATCCTTTCTTCTGCCTGGTTAACTCTATTACTCAGGGATTCTACTGTATTTTGGATCTCCTCAACTAACTTTTTCATTTCCTTGAGCTCTGCTATCTCTTTTCTCATTATGTTCATATCTTTGGTGACTTGGGCTTTGAATTCATTAATTTCTTGAGACAACTTTAGAACTACTCTTTGAAATTCAATTTCTATCTTTTCTTCCATTCTATTTATCTTGTTTGCAATCCATATTCTGAATTTGATTTCTGACATTGCTGCCATTTGTCTATGCATAGCACCTTCAGTTGTATTTCCTTTGTCATCTCTTGGGGGGGAGGTGTTGATCTACTCTGGTTATTCATGTTGCCAGAGTTCTTCTGTTAGGTCTGCACCCCGTTTGTTTTGCACTGTTTGGTTATTAGAACTGGTAGGGTGAGATTAAATTGGGTTTCCCAGGTAGTAGAGATAACTCCTTACCAAAATACTAGGCTTTGTAATTGTGGCTTATCTCCTACAACTTTACAAAGGCCACTTTCAGAGTTTTAGCCAGAGTCTCTGAGGATGTACTTGATGAGATAGCACAGGCTAGCTCTATTTTTTGATATCAGCCAACCTCTATCCTATCCTAAGAAACAGAAACAGTATTAGGTTTAAATCTTAACTGTGAAGAGACACAAACAGCTGTGGTGTCCATTCCCCATCTTCCAGTTCTTTTCCACTACAGAACTTCAAAGGTCAACTTCAGAATGTCCCCAAGTGGACAGTCCCAAACACAGGTTCCAACCAAATTGTCTCAGGCAGTGCAAACCCTGCCCAATAGAGAGGAATTTAAGGGTCTCCAACAGCATAATTGGAGCCAGGGATCCACACTCCCACCCACCAGACTCAGGCCACACTATTGTCCATTCTCTATTCACAGGCCCAGCTGGAACCAAGGGCCACATTGCCACCCACCAGTCTCAGTCCACATCCAGTAAGCCTCTGCTTGCCAGATCAGAGGACCATGCCCCCATCTGCCAATCTCATTCCACTGCCTGGCCAGCCTCTGTTCACAGGCTCTGTTGGAGTCAGAGCACTGCACTCCTCTGGTAAGCCTCTGCTCATCAGCCCTGCTGGACACAGTGGGCCATGCCCTGGCCCTCAGGTCTTGGTTTGCACACAGTAAGCTACGGCTCGAGAGTTCTATTGGAATAAGGGGACTACACCCTGTCTGCCCAAGTCAGTCCACATGGGGCAACCCCTCTCCCACGGTGGGGTGCCATCAGAGCCAAGGGTTCTGCACTCCATCCTGCCAGATAGCCCAAACCATGGGTCAACACTACCACTGGACAGGCATAGTCATAACCAGGTGACTGCTCCTTCTCCCATTGAGTATCACTTTCTTCCTACACCCTCTTTGTTCCCCATTAGTCACAGATTCCATCCTGATGTGTGGCAGTCCACACTATGCCCAGTTGTCTCAGGACAAGACCAAACACTCTGTGCTCTGTAGGAAGCAGAACTTCAGACTGCCATGCAAGGGGGAAAGAGTGGACTGGGAGTTTAGACTTGTGGGTGAAAATATCTGTTCAATTTTATACCTGGCAGAGTGGTGTCTAGGTTCATAAGTGCGACCTCCCTGGAGAAAGAGACTTGGAGTTTAGCAGCTCTCTCCAGCAAGGTAAAATAAGAGGTCTTTTGTTCCCTGCTCATTCACAGATAGCCTGCAGCGGGCCCCCTGCTTGGAAGAGGAGTTTCCCATTTTCTAGTCCATAGGTTTTGTACCTGTAATTTGTTTTCTTGAATGCTCTTCCTTGGAGTTACAGTTTGCCAAACTTCTTTCTTGGCTCAGTTCCCCGTCTTTGGCTTCATAGAGTCCAATTCCATCCAGTTTTTCTTCCCCTGCTCAGGAGCCTCTGTGGAGGGTTGCTACCCATCAGCCATCTTCAATTCTTTTTTTTTTAGACAGAGTAGAGTGCCTCAGTAGGGTGCCATGGAGTCACAGCTCACAACAACCTCAAATTCTTTGGCTTAAGTGATTCTCTTGCCTCAGCCTTCCAAGTAGCTGGTACTACAGTGCCCGCCAAATGCCTGGCTATTTTTTTTGTTGCAGTTGTCATTGTTGTTTAGCAGGCCAGGCTTGGGCTCAAATCTACCATCCTTGGTATATGTGGCCGGCACCCTACTCACTACAGGAGCCGAGACTCTAATATTTCTTTATAGGTGGAATTTTCTGCAGAAGCTGCCTCATGATCCCTTGGGAAGTTGCTCTGTTCTGAGTTTTCATGATGCCATGATTTTTCTACTGTTTCTTCATCATGAGTGTTTTCTTTTTCTCTGTTTCTGTCCCTGATTTTTCTTCAATTCCTCCTTCTCTTTAAGTTACTGTGTCTCTGATCTAAGGAGTTGAAGTGTCCCTTTTGTAAAGGATTGAAATGAAGACAAGAGTGAAGAACAAGAAATAAAAGATAAAAAAAATAGAAAAGAGAAAGGAAAGGAGAGAGTGAAAAGAAGACTGACAGAAAGAAGAGAGGAACAGAAAGAGAGAGACAGGAGTAATAGTGGTGTATAGTAGGGTACTTGAACCACATCCAAAAATCCCAACCTCTGGGGGGCTGGGTTTGGTGGGTCCCTTGAGGTCTAGAGCTCTTTGGAAGCCTGATTGACACAAGACCCCACTTCCACCAAATAGAGAGAAAAACAAAATTGCTATATATCAAAGTAAAACAAACAAAACAAAAAACTTTAAGGGGTACAATTGAGAGAAAAAAGGAATAACAGGGCAGGAGAACTAGCAAAATTGAAGCCCTATTTATTAAAGAAGAAAATAATGAAACATTATAATTACATTAGAAATAAGAAGAAAAGAAAAATAAAAATCTAGGGGGAAAAAGTTGAAAAAAAATTAAAAAAGAATAAAACCTCTCTTTATATGTCTTGCTATATATGCCTAGGGAACAGGTGATCTTTTGGGGTATGAGATGCTAATCACCATGACTGTATAAGATGAGCACTGAAAGCCTCTGCCTTGCCAAGGAGACCATGTCCCATCTTCCTTACTTCTATGCCCTCAAACCCCACAGGGTTGGGAGCCTGAAGCTCTCCTGGGCCCACTTAATAGACATGCCTTGACCTTTTCAAACCATGTCCCTTTGCTCTGCAGTGGTTTTCTCAAGAAAGTGTGTGTTGCTTAGATCTTCCCAGGAGTGGCTGTCCTGCTTATCAGGAATGCCAAAAATAGCCAGGGTCTCTGCTGTCCAACCCTGCAAGGCAGCTTCCCACAATGGCTACCCCAGGCCTGCAGGGGAACAATGAGAGCTCTGCTCCACCTAGGTGGCTCAGTCCCAGCCTCTGGGCACTATTCAAAATCACTCTCTCACTTGCTCAAGCTCTCTCAAGGTAATTCAACTAAGTGCCAGTTCCAAAAAGTCTCCACAGGGCAGGCCTTCTCTGTCTGCAAACTGTCAGGCTGGCTGCACCAGCTGCCTCTTCCTGAACATAAGTACTTGCCACTTCTTAACTGTTTTTGTCCTTGTCTTGGGGTTCTGAAGTGTCTTGCTGCCTTCCTGTCACCCCAAAGGAATAGTTTTGGCCAGAGCCTACAAGCCAGAGGTGTCTGAAGTCTTTTCTCACCACATCACAAATGACTGTAAAGACATGGTCTCTAGTCCACCATCTTACTCCATCCCTGTAAGTGGTTGTCTCTTGATTCTTTTTGATGTCCTTTATAAAGTTGATGAAGTTCCTCTTATTCCCAGTATGTCAATATTCTTTATAATGAATAGTGTAGTATTATTTGTCAAAAGCTTTTACTGGATCTATGGTGATGGCTGTGTTTTCCTTTCCTTTTTTAATAAGGTGCATATAATAATTACATTCTTTAAAAGTGCATATATTAAATTTATTTTCTGATATTTCCAATTGTTTTGGGATAAAGAACAAAATTCATCAATTGACCTACAAAGTTCTCCCTAGGCTGGTCTGCAGAGTTCTATCCAGTCATACATATACTGTTACACCTACTGTTTTCTTCCTTGCTCTTCAGCCATTTTGTCTTCAATAGGCCAAGAATAGCCTTTCTCCTTCTCTGTACAGGGTCTTTTTATACACACTTCTTCTTTTTTTTTTTTTTTTGATATGGAGCCTCAAGCTGTCCCCCTGGGTAGAGTGCCATGGCATCACGCTCACAGCAACCTCCAACTCCTGGGCTCAAGCGAGTCTCCTGCCTCAGCCTCCCAAGTAGCTGGGACTACAGGCGCCAGCCACAACACCTGGCCATTTTTTGGTTGCAGCCATCATTGTTGTTGTTTGGCGGGCCCGGGCTGGGGACTCGAACCCGCCACCTTAGGTGTATGTGGCTGGTGCCTTAGCCGCTTGAGCCACAGGCGCCGAGCCCACACTTCTTTATTACTAAATGGTATACCCCTTTGCTCCATCACATCTGTTAGTTAACTTACCTTTGTCTTTCAGACCTTAATCATCTCTAATCAAGGTAAGTCACTTTCTCCCTATAAGCTTATAATAACCCATGTTGCTTTATCATAGAATTTGTCTCCACTTATAGTTGTACAATTTATGAGTAATTATTTTGTTTCAGTTTGGCTGGGGCCAGGTTTGATCCCTTCACCCTCGGTATATGGGGCCAGCACCCTACCCACTGAGCCACAGGTGCCACCAATTTATGGGTAATTAATTCAAACATAAACTTGGCTATTACCCTATACTTTATTAACAATATCTAGCAAAATACCAAGAACATGTTGGGTATCAAGTAAACATTGCAGAATGTATAAATGCATGCATTGTGAAACAAGAAGAGTCTTTTAGTATGTTTTGAGTATCTGATAAATTCAAAAGTATCTGATACTATGGCATATTCTTGAAGCTTTAGGTTGTTTTACGTAGGTAAGTTATTAAATTTAGTCTGGAAAGTCACCAGAAGTGAAGGTATAGTTATAGTATGTCTTAACTTGTATCATGATAAGTAATTTTATTCTATTTCAGTTATTTCCAATTATTCAAGTGTGGCTATTTAAGTAATTACTATTTCCTTTCCTTCAAATCTCACAACTAGCTATTTATCACTCTTTCAAACTTACTCTCCTTTACTGTATTATTTATATCATTGTAGTATATATTTTCATTATTATAATAGTATTCTGCTGTTTCACAATTTACTTTTGTTTACCTTTAGATCCATCTGTATGCTAATGCCTGTGGCATATGTAAAACGTAAAACACTTTGAGAAAAACTAAGACTGATATGATTGTAGGGTCAGCTGGATGTAATAGAAAGTGTGAGGCTTGACAGCAATCCAAGTGATCTTGTCCTACTAAGAAGCTCTTATGCATCATACAAACTGCCAGGGGAAAGTTGTAATATTTTTTAGGGAAAAAGGTTTACAGTACAAGTATGTAATGTTCAGGGAGAGAAATTTTCCAACAGCATTTATGATTAGTTTTAAGTTATTAAATAGTAAAAATAATAAAGAATTATTAAATAGTAAAAATAATAATGGCAATTATTTGAATTTGCCTCAGTTTCTTCATCTTTCTTGAATTAATGTATGCAGAAATCTTTAAACTGAGTCTTATGGTCAGGAAAGCATTGCAAATATTTTCTATCAGTATTCTTGTGAATATCAATAAAGTATGATATGAAGTATGTGTAGTTTCTCCTTCAATAATTACCACAATGTATTAAAATTATTGGGAAGCTATTTAGTCTATTCAAAATTAAAAAAATTTTTTTTTCATCTTTCATTGGATGGCCAATTTCACCTAAACTGATGTCTGGCTCTTTCCAGTCTTCACTTACCTCAGTGAAGTGTTACACTATTCATGTTGCACTATAGAAATATAATTTTTTTACATAAAAGGTACCTTACCATTCTGGAGATGTCAGGTAATATATGATTTATGCAAATTGACCAAAAATAATCTTGAATTTCAACATATATTTAGCCCTAAGGACTTCAGATAAGGAGATGTGAGACTGTAGTAGGTTTCAATAAATTCTCATGGACTAACTTTAGAAAGGAATCAATGATAATGTCATAGATAAATTATTCTCAAGGGAAAGCTATAACATGAGTTGTATTATTATTTTCCACTTTTACAGATGAGGAAGGGGATTTAAGGGGAGATATCAGCATCTACTTGCATGCAAGATCAATCATTTAGTTTGTAAGGCTGTGGCTCTGAGCTTAACTCTGTCTGACATCAAAATCTTTACCTCTAGCATATACATTTTATAGCCTGTGCTCTGTGCTGGCACCTCAAGAAGCTTTGATATTTTTAGAATATCAGATTTTAGTTCTTTGTTTATAATACTTTGTCTTGAAACATGTATACCACTTCTACACATTTTTAGTAGTTTGAAATACAGTTATTCTTCTTTTTCACCTGGTACTAAAACTAATATTTTCTATTGTAAAATTTTTAATTCAAAATATCTAATGTTAAAATATTTACAAAATGTGTTTTAAACAATTTAGTGAGCCAAATAAATCAGATCACCCTAGGAAATGCAACCACTGTGGTAGTAAATAATGTATGCTAATTATCCTCTTTTGTATTTCTCACACATGGTGTCACGAAACTGTCAAATGAAACTCATGATTGTGTTCTTATTTTTAATTATGTACATAAACTATACATTACAAAAAATTATCACTTACTTGTTATTTTTCCAATATTTTTTCCTTATCTTCCACAATGCCTGGAATATGTAAAAGTCATGCTTAGCATAAAAATTCATAGTTTAGTGTCAAAAAAGCAAAATAGTCATTAAACGCATCAGTAACATAAGCTGTAAACATTGCTACATTTTGAGTTTCAATTGAAGGGTTTGAGATGAAATCTCTAATCATGAAATTATTTAATTAGAAAGTCAGTAGTTGTAATTTCTGAATTCTACAGGATGCATGCAAATAGATGCTGATATGTTTATCAGCGTTAATGATCCATTCTAAGGGTTAAAAAAAAAGTGAGTATTTAACAGATTTCTAATTTTTTCTTTAATAAAATATACCTAGGTTAGCTTTTATATAATTATGAAATAGTTTTGTCTTTGAAATAATATAATACATGTTACATAAATATATAATTCTAATATTGCTTCAACTTATTTATATTTTATACAGTTCTTCTGTGTTCATTTCCCAACATCTCATATATATTAAGTTTGTGACAATTTGCCCCAGAGAGGGTCTGCTGTTTAATTATTAATATTTTTAAAAGCATTTAATTTTCTCCATGAACCTAATCTTTTCCCCACAGGATAATTTGCCAACAAAGAGTTGAAAAATTGCTCATCATCCCTAAGTATCAGAGAAGTCCAAATCAAAACCACTTTGAGATATGACCTAACTCCAGTGAGAATTTCTCACTTCACCAGTTACCAAAGCTGCAGATAACTGGTGCGGGTGCAGATAGAGGGGAACATTTATGCACTGATACAGCCCTTTAGGAAAGAGGTATGGTGTATCCTCAAAGTGCCAAAAGTAGACTTTCCATTTGATCCTGCAGTTCCATTACTATGTATTTAGCCAGAGAAAAATACTTTATTATAAGGTTATTTGCGCTCAAATGTTTATAGATATTCAATTCACAATTTGAAAGATGTGAAAACAATCCAAATGTCCATCAATTCACGAATGAATACATAAAGTATAGTATATGTATAATGTGGAATACTATTCAGGTATAAAAAAATGGAGACTTTGCATCTTTTGTGTTTACCTGGATGGATTTGGAGAAGATTTTCCTATGTGAAGTATTTCAAGAATGGAAAAGTACACATTTCATATATTCAATACTATGTTGAAACTAGTAGATCAATAATTACAGGCCCACACAAGAGAAACACAATTAAATTGAAGAAAGAAGAAGGGGAGAGTGGAAAGCGGAGAGATTAAGTTCCAACCTATGAGTACATTATAGGTGTATATGACACACTTCCTGGGTGGAGGACTCAACTGCAACTTGGACTTCACCTTACAAATGTAAACAGAATAATCTAATCACATGTATCCTCACATTTATCTAAAATAAATGAAAAAGAAAAAAGGTTCTTTTCATGTATTTTACCCACTTTTTAATGAGGTTATTTATTTTTTTTCTTGAGTTCTTTGTAGATCTTGTTGTCAACACTTCATTGGATGTACAGCATGCAAATATTTTCTCCTACTCTGTAGCTTATCTATTTGCTGCAATGATTGTTTCAAATCAAGGTCTTTTGGGGTTTTTTTGTCCTTTTTTTTTGCAGTTTTTGGCCAGGGCTGGGTTTGAACCCACCACCTCTGGCATATGGGGCTGGCACCGGTGCCCTACTCCTTTGAGCCACAGGCGCCACCCCATCATAGTCTTTTTGTAACACCAATATCTATTTCCTTAGCATTAGTTTCTGTTAGTCTTGTTTTTCCTATGAAAGGGGTACAGTTTCTTGTTTCTTAAATGCTTTATAATTTTTGTAGAAATTGGGAATTTTTGATATTACAGTGTTATATATCTGGAAATGAGATTCTCTACTTCCCTCAGTATTTGATGTTATTAATTACTCAAGGCTGCAATTCTTTATTTGGTTTTCTAAATTATTTTTGTAAATATTATTCTTTGTAATTTATAGTCTCAGAAATCTTTGTTAATTTAGCTTAGTGGTTCCATAGGGTATTAAATTATTTTCTTAGTCTTCTGAGGGGCCCCCCTTCCACCCAAAACATTACAAGAAAAAAATTTTCTTATTTTCATCAATTGTCTGTTTGGGAGCAGTCATTTAATGCTCATACAAGACGTTTATGACTCTACTTGACCTTTTAGTTGCTGCTTATCTGAACTAAATATCAGCCAGAGGTGAGAGCTTATAGTCTTTGACATCATTTCTGAGCATGCTTTTCATTCTTTATGTGTGTGGCTTTCCAAATTTCCCAGTATACATGGGAGCTTTTTAAAACTCTTATTCCACAAAGTATCTCACGCCATAGCTTTTTCTCCAAGGCTTTCAGCATATCTATTCCCCACCCACCCACCCACCAGCTGTTTTCCCTAAGTGGAAGAACCTTTTAAATTCACTTTTAATTGTTTGAAGGTGCTTATTTACCAAAGTTGCTTTATCACACTAACAAACTTCTGTGTGGAGAACAATAAAGTCAAACCTGTTCTGTCAGTCATCTGAGGAGCTCTTAGGAAGGTCAAAAAAGACAAGCACAATAACTTTGTAATAGGTATGTTGTACTCCCTCCAGGACCATGGCCTTACACCCGGCTTCTGTCTTCATTACTGCCACCACACTAAAGGGAATTGTGTGTGTGTACACGAGTAAATTAAAACACCACCAGAAAGCTTTCCAACTTTGTTTTTATGTCCTTTCTCCTGATTAAATATCCTATTCCTTGCTGAAAACCTTTGACCTAGTTTCTAGAGTTTCTGGAAAGTGTATCCTGACAGTTTTTGTACTTTTTTTTTTTTTTTTTTTTTTTGTGGTGGGTGGATAGTTTGGGAGACAGTTATCCCTGAAATTTTCTATCCTACCATTTTTTGTGTTACCTTGTCCACTTCTCTTTGTTACCATAGTACTACTACTTTATTTTTATTTCACAATATTATGGAGGTAGAGACAATTTAGTTACACAGTGTGTTTGTTTTAACATATTTCAAGTCAATCTTATAGGTATGCCCTTCACCAAGAAAGTGTACAATGTACCTACTGGGTAGGAATTTACCCATTTGTTTCTCCCCCAGCAACCCACTTGAAATTTCATTGAGTTTTGCTTCCATTTAAGCACATAGGTGTTTATTAACCAGTTCTAATTTAGTTTGAGTACATGTGGTGTCTGGTTTTTCATTCTTGCAATACTTCACTTAGGAAAATGGTCTTCAATGCCACTGAGGTTGTTAAAAAGATACTAGCTCATTATCATTTTATGGCTGAATAGTATTTCATGATATACGTATACCACATTTTATTAATCCATTCAATATTGATGGGCACTTGACTGTTTCCTTATATCTGTGACTGAATTGTGCTGCATAAACATTCAAGTGCAAGTGGGTTTTCTGATAAAAAGTCTGTTGCTCCTTTGGGTAAATACATAGTAGTGGGACTTTAGGATCAAATAGAAGGCCTATTTCAAGTTCTTTGAGGAATCTCCCTACTACTTTCCATAGAGGATGAATTAGTTTGCAGCTCCACCAACATATATATGTTCTTCTTTGTCTTCTCATCCATGCCAGCATCAGCTGCTTGGGGACTTTATGATGTGAGCCAGTCTCACTGGGGCTAGGTAATATCACAGTGTGGTTTTGACTTGCATTTCGGTGATGTTTGGAGATGTTGAGTATATTTTCATGTGTTGTTGGTCATTAGTGTACTTGCATTAGAAATGTTTCTGTTCATATCCCTTACCTAACTTTTACTGGGACTGTTTGACTTTTTCTTGTTGATTTGCTTGAGTTCTTTGTGGATTCTGGTTATCAGTTCCTTATTGGTTATATAGAACACCATTATCTTCTCCCATTCTTTAGGTTGTCTATTTTCTTTGTTGGTTCTGTTTTTGGCTGTGCAGAAACTTTTTAACTTGATCAGGTCCCATTTATTTGCTTTTATCATTTGTGGGTCTTCATAAATTCCTTGCCTAGGTTGATATCTATAAAAGTATTTTTAACATTTACTTCTAGGATTCTTAGTGTTTCCTGCCTTAAAGTCATTATCCATGGTGAATTAATATTTGTGAGTAGGGAGAAGTGTGGATCCTCTTTCAAACTTTTACACTTGCCTATCCAGTTTTCCCAGCACCATTTATTGAATAAAGATTCTCTTTTCTAGTGTATTCTTTTGTTTATTTTGTCAAAGATCAGATGGCAATATGAGGATGTTTTCATGTCTGTATTCTCTGTTATGATACATAGATTTATGTCTCTATTTTTATGCCAATATCATGCTGTTTTGAAAACTTTGACAGCTTTGTATGTAGACTAAGTTCTGGTAAAGTGATACCTCTAGATTTATTCTCATTAAGTAAGATTATATATGCTAATTGGGGTCTTTTCTGATTCCATGCAAAGTGTAGAACTATTTTTTCTAAACTCTGCAATATATGATATTGGAATTTTAATGTGAATGGTATTGAATCTATAAATCGCTTTGGGTAGGATAGACATTTTAACAATTTTGACTCTGGGGATCCATGAGCATGATGTACATTTCCATCTGTTAATGTCCTTTGCAATTTCTTTTCTCAGTGTTCTCTAATTCTCTGTATAGAGTTCCTTCACCTTCTTTGTTAAATAATTCAAGGTATTTCATTTTAGTTGATGCTACTGTCAAAGGCATTGTATCTTTCCTTGAAGTCTCAGCTTGGCTCTCCTTGGTATATGTGAAAGCTACTGATTTGTGTACACTGATTTTGTAATCTGGGGTGTGGCTGTATTTAATTATCAATTAAACTAGGCCACTCTCACCTCTTCCCAGAAGATGGCTATAATCTCTTTATAAGTCATGTCACATATTCATTTGTCTCCAGCCAATAAATTCTCCAAGAGGAGAAATAAAAAGATGATTATTTAATTTTTCTAGTTAGAATGCTTTGGCGTTTTATGTAAACTTTTAAGCTGTAAACCAAAGTCAGTCCAATTAAATTTCAAGACTTCATGACTAGGTCTCTATCTCTGTTAGCTTATTCTTTGGGTCTTTATATTTCAAGTACACTGACCTTTTACTTCCTGAGTTAGTCTTACTTACACATCCTTTTGTATTCCCTTTTTCACTGGCTTTCTTTTCTTCTTACTTTTTCTTCCTCTTGGCTCCTATACCTCAGAGTTCTTATGTGAGTTGATCTGGTTACTAATTATTACCTCATGATTCAACTAAAGTTATGAACCCCATAATGTCATTTTGGTCAATGACAGACTGCACATAAGACAGTTGTCCCACAAAATTATACTCATGATTTAGCTGAATAATCCTGGTATCTAGTGACCCGAGGGTAATGTGAGTCTAATTTTAAAAAGGTTTACAAAGTAAAAAAAATTAAGAATATGAAAAAGCTTATAGAATAGAGGTGTAAATAAATAAACTATTTTTATAAAACTGTACAATGTGTTTGTGTTTATACTTTTATTAAAAAACAATCAAAGAGTTAAAAAATACAAAATTTACAAAGTTAAAAAGTTATGATAGGCTTGGATTAATTTATTGTTGAAGAAAAACATTTAATAAATGTAGTGTAGCTTAAGTACACAGAGTTTATAAAGTCTACAGTAGTAATGTCCTTGGCCTTCATATTTATTCTTCCCACACTCACTGATTCACCCAGACCAACTCTCAGTCTTATAAGCTCCATTTGTGGTAAATGTCCTATACATGCATATCATTTTTATTTTTAAAATAAAATAAGGGGCAGAGTTGATCAGAGCACTATATTTTACTGTACCTTTTCTAGGCTTAGATACTGTGGATATACAAATATCATTTTGTTACAATTATCTACATTATTCAGTAGAGTAACAAACTGTCCAGATTTGTAGGCTAGAAGCAATAAGCTATCCTATAGGGTAGGTGTATAATAGGCTACACTATGTAGTTTTGAACTAGTCCACTCTATGATGTTCACACAGTGATGACATTACTCAATGATAAATTTCTCAAATGAGCACCTGTTAGGCAACTCCAACCCATGACTGTAGTTACCTTCTTAACTTCAAGTCAATTCAATATTGTCTTTTGTAGGAATGGCTGCTATTAGTATTCATCTCCTTTCTTAAATGGCAGCATGTACATCATTGGTATGCTTAACAGAAATGTAAGGTCTTATGTAGCTCCCTACACTTGCTGAGTGACAACCTCTGGGAAAGGAATGGGCAGTGTAATAGAAAAGATCTAATTGTGAAGCTTAGATTCTGGATTTTTTTTTTTTTTTTTTTTTGCAGTTTTGGCCAGGGGCTGGGTTTGAACCCACTAACCCTGGTAAATGGAGCTAGCACCCCACTCCTTGAGCCACAGGTGTCACCCTTAAATTCTGGATTTTAATCAAATGTCAGGTAAGTCCAATTGCAATTCTTCAGAATAAAATTTAAATAACAAGGATAGTACATTTCTTGAATTATTTAGTAGATCTATTCTTTGATTTGAAGCATCAAATCAATTTTTATGTTTGCTGGCTAGTATTTAAAGAAAACTATCATTTTTCTTCCTGGGATTCAGGTGGAGATTAAATAGTGCGCTTGCTAGTGATATCTTGGCAAAAGTATATTGTACGCTTTAAGGATATTTGACTTTCTGTATGTTAAAATTTTTTTTAAAAAAGATTTAACCACTATACCATAATATCCTCATATGAATTGTGCTGCTGCTCTCTGCTCTTTTTTAAGGCAGTAAAAACATATCCATTGAAAGAATGTATTGACATTAAACAAGAGTTTAAGAAGAATTGACTTGTCAAGAGAGGTACTTTTTAGAGTAGCATAGTTGATATTCATCAATCAAAGCACTGAGGTAAAACTTCTTAGGAATGAAATCTGGATTCATTTTATTTGCCTGGTTTCTGAAAAGAAAGTAAATTTTGAGCACATTCTGGGCAATCCAATGAAAAGAACATTAAGTCAGAAATGATGGGGATGGGTCAATAAAAACCAATGGTGAAGATTATACAAAGTTTATCTACATATCTATCTAAAAAATATATATATATTTAGGCATGCATCTGTATACATGTCATTACAGATAAATCTATGAAGACATCTATAAAGACATAAATATAAGGAGCATATCTATATATATAGCTATGCGTGGTTATCTTTATATATATCTTTATACCCAGTATATGTATGTATATATACTATATATATATACATATATTTAAATAATAAAAAGGACAGAAACCACTTTAGAAAAGTGGCATACATATATTTAAATAATAAAAAGGACAGAAACCACTTTAGAAAAGACTTTTTAAAAGGCCAATGCAAAGACATAGAGAAAGAAGTTCATGCTATTAATTATTTTGTTGGGTGTCAACAAATGGGTAAATCCTTTGATCATTCTAGGTTTTATCAGTAAAGTGGGACTGATAAACACTATTTACTGCATAGGATTTGTTTATGATTCAAATCAAGTATCAGATGATAAATGTTTTGTAGCATTCTATGAAAATATAAGTGATTATCATTCATTCATTAACCAAATTTTGAAATAAATATTAAGCTCATTATATGCACCATGAGCAGCACTACTGTCATCTTCAGGGGCAGCATCTGAGAACTTACATGCTGTGGGGCCAAGTGACATACCACAGCAATATTTGGGGGTAGAACTTGATTATCTGTGATTACTATGCCTGTACTAACAATCTGGCATGACTTCAAAAGATGTCTATAAAAACACTTTAAAAAATTGAAGACATTGGGTAATGTGAGCCAAGATATATCTAACTTAAATTGCTTCTCACCTTAGATTTTGGGGAAACTTGTGAGTATGTTCATGGATTATTTTAGACGTAGACCTAGTCTTTAGATAACTTTTTATTAATTACCAGTGTGCTTAATTTGTTAAAAGAAAGAATTTCTGAATCTTGTTATTCCTCTTCTTTCTCTCTCTAAATAACATATTCATCATTTATTACATTTTCTCCTGAGGCATGATACAGAACATATCTAAAAACAAAGAAGTCAAATGTTACCACCTTAAGGTTTTGATAAGTAAATTAGTACATCCTGAGTCTAATTTGTGTCCATGCAGGAAAAAAAAAAAAAAAAAAAAAAAACGGTCCTAAGAATAACTTAGTCTGGTTGCAAACTCCTCCTTTTTTGTTGTTGTTGTTGTTCTTTTTATTTTTCTTTTTAGAGAATGGTTGATGAGTGTCATGGTGTCACAGTTCACAGCAACCTCCAGCTCTTGAGCTTAGGTGAGTTTCTTACCTCAGCCTCCCAAGTGGCTGGGACTATAGGTGCCTGCCACAATGCCCAGCTATTTTTGTTGTTGTTGCAGTTTGGCCAGGGCCAGGTTCAAACCTGCCACCCTCAGCATATGGGCCCGCTGCCCTACTCACTGAGCCACAGGCGCTGCCCATGGGAGCAAACTCCTTTGTATAACAAACTGAGACTCTCTCCCTATCCCTAAAATGAAAACAAAACCAAGGAAATAATGAGGAAAGTTAAAGGAAGTGAGCATTTGGAAAGTCTTGGTAATTCTGAGAATAACACAAAGTCCCTCACTCCACCACCATTGAATTCAAATGATTATTAGAGTGAGAAGGTGATAATTAGAGAGCAAATAAAAGCTAAGTGAATGCTGCTTTACAGGACTCCTGAGACACTTTGAGAGCAAAGTCACATTGGGAGTGTCACTGGGGTTGTTGGAGAAGGTATTGGCAGACATGATAGCGGAATTAGAATTGATGTATGCAGCACTTGTGGTGGTAGTTGGCAACAGCAAAGGTGCCAGCTGTCATGCCTCATTGCCCTCAATATTAAGCCTTGCAACCTAAGATTACCACTTGATTATTGCTACTGTTGTATTAATGATGCACTGGGTAAGTAGCAACTCTGGTCACACAGCTCCCCCTTTTGGAAATAATGATGATTAGAGAAATCCCTGAAGCAACAGAAAGGAAAAATAGATACCATCTGGTATCTAAAGCAGTTAATTCTCAAATCTCTCATAAAGCATCCTTTTGTGATTACTAGAACAATTTAGGAGAAATGCATAGCAGGTCAGATTTTGAGTAGAGAGGTTAGAAGAGTATTTTATGTCTATTATTTTATTTCCAAACTAATGAAACTGGAAAACCATTGCTCATAGTTGTTTTATTATGATTTAGGTAATCAAAACATAACAAAACCCGACATTTTCTTTTTCCATAAACAACATGCATTTGAAACTTACTACAATTTTCTTTACTCTTCATGAAAAGAAGACTATTAATTACTTTTATTGAGCACATGGCATATATTAGCTAATTCACTTAGGCCAAATCTTAATAATTGAAGGTCTTCATTCTTTGGTTATTCAACTTTCTGGGTCAACAGTCTCCCTTCTTTGCTTGCATCACTTCAAATAGCATACTATAGTTTCTTTAACCAAGGACATTAATGAAACCTTTCTCCCCTTTTATTATTTATGTGAAGACCATTGATGGGTTCATACTATCAGATACACATAAAATATTTTTGTTTTAGATGGATAACATTCATCAACATCTAATATCATGAACTACTCACTTCTCAAAATATATGCACACTTCATTATCCTTCTTGGCTTTTCTCTTATTTCTCTGGATATTTGTGTTTAATTTTCATTGTATGCTTTCCATCTGACATGCAGATGGCATAATGGTATATTGGTTTTAGGGATTAGGTCTACTTTCTTTTTTCTCTGTGATTTTTCTTGGGGCATTCCTTCATGTACTCTAATAAAACATTCATATGAATCTGTGTGTGTGTGTGTGTGTGTGTGTAAATGTACATACCTGTGTTGTGTTTGTGTAAGTCCTATGCATGAGTGTCTGTACATATGTGTATCTTTGTATGGTATGTGTGGCAGAGGCCTCTCCTACTCTCCTATTAGATTCACCTGCATATTCAAGAACCCACTTGGCATATTCACTTAAATATCTTGCAAACTTACAAAACTGAACTTTTAATTTTCTTTTCACTCATTTTATCTGGCACACGTATTTAATACTGTGAATTGTAAATATTATTATGTAAATATTATATATTTCATTTATTCAATAATAACATAAGGGCCAAGTATTTAAAAAAATGAGAATATATTAGATGGTATCAGGCTGACTAACCAAATAAAAATTGTTGACTCTAAAAAGGTCATAGGGTCTCAGTGTGGAGTTCAACTCTAGAAGACTACATTATGGATTTTGGAAATACAGAATGTGTACAATGGAAAAGTAATGAATGGTTTTATGTAGAGGAGTGACATGAGGAGAATTAATTCTTATGTTACTGCTCTGGCAGCTTTACAGAAATTGCACTTAAGATTATATAGACTAGAAGGGCATGGAAGGCCAAGGCTGCAAAAGATTAATGAAAAGACAAATTATCACAGTGTATAGGAGATATGGGTACTTTTATCCAGAGTAGCTATAGTAGAAATGAGAAGAAATGACTACATTTTATATACATTTTGGTGATAAAAATATATATCATTGGAAAACATTGCATTTCTAAAAGAGGTGCTGTGTAATAGCTACTGGAATAATTTAGATACATTTTGTTTTCAACCTAGAAATGTAAGCATTTAAAAAATATTGAAAAGACAGCTGACCAGAGACATTAGCTGCCAGATTGTCTTAAAAAGAAAGAAAAGTTTTAGGTTAAAAACAACTACTACAACAAAAATATTGGGTTATTGGGTGTAATTTCAAGGGAAAGTGTCAGAAACTGCTAGAGATTCCATGAGAAGAAGTTGTGGAGCACAACAAGAAAGTACAAGATTACCAGCTGAGATCCAACACTTGAGAGGCTTGGAGCTGGCAGAAAGGATAAGTGGAGGTTTTATTTCTTATTCCCTCACAACTCTGGAAGTCAGAAAATTCCTGAACTTCTGCAGAGACATTCTATCCTCATGAGTCAAAAGCTGCTGTTGGCAGTGAACTGTGAGCATCTCAAGGACAAAACACCAGGCTGCCAAGCCCCTCTCAGGGTTGCTTCCAATCACCACACACTTGAGCTGAGGTGTTGGGCACTATATTGCTTCTCCACCTACTGTGTCCCTTCATCTTTCCACAGAGAGCTCCAGCCCCTCAGTTTTTGGCTTGTTCATTTCTACACAAACATTTTCTAACTCTTGCCCACACTTTGGAAGCCACAGAGTCTAGTGGGTCTTGGTAGACTTGCATGAGCCCAGAGTTCGAACATCCCATATTGACTCCATTCTAGAGAGAGGGACAGTTGATCAGTGCACCATATCTCCTCCATTCAGACTCTTTTCCTCCTCCAAGTCTTCCCTGACCACTGCTTCTAGAGGGATAATTGAGCCAAGACATTTAGAAGTGACTACTAAGACTTCCACAGAGAATATGGGTTCAATGTTTTTTCTTAAAGATCTGCAGCATGCCAAGGGGTGCTCAGCTTAAGAACTTCTTGCCTGCCCTCCTAGTTCCGTTCACAGTAGAGCAGGGCACACCCAAAGCAGAGGGACAGAAAACCTACTTGAGCATTCTGTGAGTGATTCAGAGCCAGCACATGTCTCCGTGGCACAATCATGGATTGAACTTGGGGACAGAGGACTAGCTTGCAGACCAGATCCCATACCTACAGGACTCAATCATATTTCTTGAAGACACAAAGGGGGAGATTTGTCAACACTCTCAGGAAGGTAGGGACTCCACATAGGCAGAAATGAGGGGAGAGCATAGTGTGAGTCCCAGCCATAACACACTTGTGGAGTACCACTTTTCCCACCCTGGGAAAAGCCCAGGGATCCTGGGGTGGGAAGCTCCCAGCCTGAAGTATTGTTGCTGGTGACCTCAGTTATTTTGAGCTCCTATCTGTGGCTAATTGCCAGAGGAGACCGTGGGTCACTAGATGGGGAAAATAACAAAACCCACAGTTAGACTATAAATCTCAGACAAATCCTCCTTACAAACAAATCTTTTGATACTGTGAGGTCACTTCAGTCCCTCCTGGTTGATTTTTCCCAGTGGTCTTTGAGCTGAACCTTGAGCCCTGCTGAGATAGATCTTGTATTCACCTTTGTGGAGCCTGAAGGCAGGCTCATTCAATCATGCCTACCCAGCCTCACTCTTTCAGATACCTCAGCTGCTGTGGACAATAAAGAGTCCTCTGGGGGTCAATGACCCACCTACCAAGTGGGACATTTGAGTGCTTCTTCTGATGACTATAGCCAGTTACAAGTTATAAAATAAACAAATAAACAAAAGAAAAACAAAAAAACACTGAAGCTTTCTCTTTCTGGCATGAATCACCTATGGGCAGGGAAAACAACTTGTATAGTCCTTTACATACTGACTCAATCGTACAGGGAACAGCTAAGTCTTAACCACCAGCACCACTCTCTACCTCAGAAATTAAACTAGGTATTGTGATATAATTCACTTTGTTAAATTGTTAAGAGGACCACAGGGTGGGGAAAAATGATTTTAAAGACCACCATTTTCTCTCATCAACAGTAGGCGGGGAGTCTGTCCATATACATAGCACACCACTGCTAGAGCTTACACATAAGTGGCAACTAAGGAATCCACCAAATTAAGGATATCTACAACAGAGGCATACATCCAGAACCTGGAACCCCACCAAAGCACTCACAACCAAAGCCAAAAAGTCTTGCTCAATATATACTACAGACACACTTTTAAGAGTGAGAATGTAAAAAAAAAAAAAAGAAAGCCCTATTGAAACAAAATTAAATATAAAAATAAGAAGTGATAGCTGCTTCAGATGAAAAGGAACCAGTGTAGGAATTCTGAAGGTATGACAAATTAGAGAGAGCACCCCCAAAGGGGCCCACCATCTCTCCAGCAGTGGATCCCAACCAAAATAAAAATATTGAAATAACAATTAAAGTATCCCAAATATGGATTATAAGGAAGTTCAAATAAAATCCAGGAGAAATGGAAAACCAACTTAAGAAACCAGAAAAACAATTAAGGAAGTGAATGAAAATTTCATTAAAGAGAGACAGGTTAAAAAAATAGAAATTTTAAAAATCTCTACAAATAGACTAGGTCACAAACAAGAAAGAATTTCAGAGTTTGAAGAGTACTCATTTGAATAACCAAGTCAGTCAAAAATAAAGAACGAAGACGGAGGAACAAGAAAGCCTATGAGAAATGTGACATAATGTACAAAGGACAAATGCAAGAATTACTAGCATCCCTGAAGATGAAGAAGAAAAAGCTGAGTCTGGAAAACCTATTTTAGGGAATAATTGAGAAAAACACCCCTGGTTTGACGACGGATGTAGACACTTCAATATAAGAAGCTCAGTGAACACCTGGGAGATGTATTGCAAAGAGGGAATGACCAACACATATAGTTCTCAAACTGGCCACTGGCCAAAGGAAACAGATTAGGGATCCATCTTCAGTTTTCTTAAACAGAAAACTGCCAACATAGAATTTTGTATCCTGAAAAAACAAGTTTCATTTATGAACGAGAAATAAACACATTTTCAGATATGCAAACACTGAGGGAATTTGTCAGGACTGGAACTTCTTTCCTGGAAATATTCAGAACTACATCGTATATTGATAAGCATGATCAATAGCCACAGGTGTAAAGCTCACAGCTCATATAAAACAATAGCACAAGAGGAAAAACAAAGTAATATGATACTAACCAACAGAATAAACAGAATTGCATCCCATATATCAACTCTATTGCTCAACTTGAATGGTCTGAATGCCCCAATCAAGGGACATAGTCTTGTGGTGTGGATGAAAAAATTTAGCCTAAGTCTCTGTTATATCCAGAAAACATGTCTGACCCAGAAGGACTCACCTAGACTCAGGGTCAAGGCATATTGGAAAATAATCCATGCAGACATAAACCAAAAGAAAGCAGGTGTAGCTATGCTCATATCAGGTAAAGTTGATTTTGAAATAACAAAGGTAAAGAAAGACAAAGATGGTCTTCATATAGTGGTAAAGGAAGCAATTCAATAAGAAAATATACCAATCCTAAATATCTATACTTTAACATAGAAACTCAAAGATTCATAATGCAAACCCTCCTTGATATAAGAAAAGAGATAAACTGTATCATTGTAATCTCTGGAGACTTAAACACCCCACTGACAGAGCTAGAAAATGATCAAAGGAGAAAATTAATAAAGAAACACTTGACTTAAACTTATATCGAAAATAAATGGACCTAATAGACATTTACCAAACATTGCACCCCCAGATTACTAAATATATATTCTTCACATTAGCACAAGAAACATTCTTCAAGACTGAGAACATCTTAGGTCATAAAACATGTCCCAACAAATTTAAAAAAATTTAAACTATACCATGTATCTTCTCATACCATAATACAAAAGTCCTCAAACTTTTTAAACAGGGGGCCAGTTCACCATCCCTCAGACTGTTGGAGAGTCGGACTGTGGGCCCCAGGAGGAGACGGCTGCTGAGCAGGACAGGCAGCAGTGGCAAAACACCCAGCAGGCCTGATAAATGTCCTAAGTTGAAAGTATTCCCACTAAGAACTGAAAAAAGACAAAGTGCATATAGTCACCACTTCTATTCAATATAGTACTAGAAGCCCTGCCTGTGCAACCAGACAAGAGAAATAAATAAAGAGACACAAATTGGAAAGAATGAGGTAAATCTATCACTTCTGATATCTAAAAGAATCATAAAGACTCCACCAAGAGACTCTTGAAATTGATAAATAAATTCTCTGGTTTCAGGATACAAAATCAATATAGATAAATCAGTAAATTTCTATATACCAATTAAAAGCAAGCTGAGAGTCAAATTAAAACTCAACACCATTCACAGTCCAAAAACTATAAACTACCTAGGAATATACTTAGTCCAAGGTGATGAAAGTGATCTCTATAAGAAGAACCAAAAACATTGAGGAAAGAAATTTCTAATGACACAAACAAATGGACAAAAACTTGTAATTGTCTTGGATCAGTAGAATTAACATTGTTAAAATGACCATGATACTCAAAGTGATTTACAGATTCAACACAATCCCCATCAAAATATCAGGGTCAGCCCTTATTAATTCCTAAAAAATGTTTATATATTTGTATAAATATTTATATATGTGTGCACAGTGATCACTGATGATCATGATAAAAATTTTTTTTAAAGAATAAGCATGGAATTTGTTTGGGTTTTAGAAGATTTGATATGTAAATATATATGCAGGTACTGAAATTTAATATGTCATATGTATATAATTTTTTGGTTTAATTTGTAATTACAAAAGTAATACCGACAAGATAAACCAGGGGGGTTGTAATTATAAAAGTAATATTGACAAGATAAACCAGGGGTCCTCAAACTTTGTAAATGGGGGGCCAGTTCACTGTCCCTCAGACCATTAGCGGGCTGGCTGCTAAGCAGGCAGTGGTGGCAAAAACATCTGGCGGGATGGATAAATGTCCTAGGTGGGCTGTATGTGGCCATAGTTTGAGGACACCTGAGATAAACTATCATAAAGTACAAATACACTCATACATAAAGACATCCTAATGCTACAACCCAGAGAAAATATATTTGCTAATACTCTTCATAGATCTTTTATCTTTTATACACAAAAATATACATTTTTCCTCAATTACAGAACATAGTTGTCTTTTAAATTTTGTTTTTTTACAGTTAATAGACTTTACTGCTTAGAGAAGTATTGTGTTTATACAAAATGAACAGAGATACAGAAGTTCCAGTATACTACATTCTTGCTCTTCATGTTTCACCTCGGCCCTCATTTTTCTCTATTATTATTAGGTCATTAAATATGAAATGTCTGATCTCAAATCAGAAGTTTTATTTATTACATCTCAAAATAAGCAGTACCATTAAACAAAGTATGCATCTAAACTACTGATACACTTTTAGCGCATTAACAGTAGCTTGTGTATACCAGCAGCAAAGAAGCCTGGATGAAAACGAAAGACATTTTCTACAACTTGTTGAGTATTGAATATTTTCCTTGCAAGATGTGGTCCAAAGTCTGGAAGAAGTAGTAGTTAGTTGGTGTAAGATCTGGTTAATATGGTGGATAATAGAGTTTCAAAGTCCAGCTTTTGTAGTTTGAGTGGTGTTCAAGTGACCCGTGGTTAAGTGTTGTCTTAGAAGAGGATTGGCCCATCTAAATTGACCAATCCTGGCTGCTTAATCACAAGCATCCTGTAGTCCAGTTGGTTGTCGTAGACAGCCATTGTAATTGATTGAATAGGTTTCATGAAGCTGTCATGGATACCAGTGCTGGACCACCAAACAGACACCAGTAGTATCTTTGATGAATATTCAGTTTTGGATTGTGTTTTAGCACTTTATCTTTATCCAACCATGGTGCCAAATTCTTGTAATTGTCAAAAGGATTTTTTCTTCACATATAAGAATATGGTGTAGGAATAGTTCATCTTTTCCTACTGTAGTAACAGTAAAGGAAGTCAAACTTTGAGGCAATTGCTCTTTTGATGCTTGTTTATTTCATCCAGCCCATGTATTCAACTTCTTGACCTTGAAAATTTATTGCAAATGCTCTGATATTGTTGGAATAGTAATGTCAAACCTTGTTGCTAATTCATACATAGGTTGAGACGCATTTGCTTCCAGCACAGGTTTTAGCTCATTATTCTCCATCTTGGTCTCTGTTCACCTGCATGGCTCATTTTCAAGACTAAAATCACCAAAATGGAACTTCCCAAGCTATCAACACACTGTGCATTCATTAGCCACATCTTTTCTGAACATTTCATTGAGATTTCAAACTGTCTATGCTGTATTGGCTCCAGGATGGAACTCACATTCAAAAATAACACATTTTTTTTACTTACTCATGGATTCACAAAATCCATGTAAAAAATTTTGAAAGATAATTATGAGCCAAAATGTGCATTTGAAAGAATGAGGATATGCCTTTGTAATAAAAAAGTGTCAAAGTGAATTGCCAGAGATATCAACTGTCAGACTTAGTACTTAAGTGAATCAGACATTTCATACTTAATAACCTTAGTATCTTGCATTGGTGTGTAAAACTTGTTATAACTGACAAAACAATATTGACACATTATTATTAATTAAAGCCCATAGTTTGTATTTTAATTTATTTTTGGTGTTCTATAGTTTCATAAATTTTGACAAATACACAGTAGCTTGTTTCTTTTATTGCTTAATAACAAATCTCCTATTGTAAATATGTGCCATGTTTTTTTAGTCATTTATCTATTGAAGAATATCATCCTTGTTTCCAAGTTTTGACAATTACGAATGAAGCTGCTGCAAGTATCTGCATGAAAGTTTTTGTATAGACTTAATTTGAGTCAATGCCTGAGAGTGTTCAACGGATCAAATGGAATGACAATTTTTAGCTTTTCAGAAAACTTTCACCGTCTCTTCTAAAGTGATTGTGCAATTTTATATTCCTATCAACAATGAGTGAGAGTTTCTCTTATTTCATATTCTGTCTAGAATTTGGCTTTCGTGTTTTGGATTTGAGTCACTGTAGTAGAAATGTAGTAGCATCTCATGGTTTTAACTTGTAATTACTTAATGACATGACATTGAGCAACTTTCATATGCTTACTGTCATTTGTACTTTTTATTTTTATTTTTTTTGGTAAAGTGTCACTTCATATCTTTTGCCCTGCTTTTTTTCACTTATTTTGAATTTCCAAAATCATCTTTTTTTAATGACTACATAGTAAGAATGTATTTTTTTAAGCAAATATCTACTTTTTGGCTACATATATGGTGGATGTAATGTAGGAAAATTCCTTGTTGATGAGGGCCACTTATTTTCCAAAACAATTATGATACTAATATTTTATATTTAAACTAAAGAAAACCCATAAGTTAGTCAGTGTTCCTTTCTAAATTTGGAATATACATGACTAAAGTTAATTAGCCAAATTCAATTAAAAAACACAGAAAAACATTTATAGGAATTATTGTTTACTTTGTAGCCCAGAGAATGGCAATCAAGCTGGTTTCTGTGATGTAAGACATACAGGTAACATCATAGTTAGTTGGCTTAAAAATGTACATTACTAATGGAAACTATAGTTTTATTACTCAAAGTGACAAAATAATATTTAGTATACATCTAATTGGAACTAATGGATTTTTTAAAAGTTGCCATTTTGCCTCAGGATATTTTAGATATGGGCCAAGTGACAGTATAATTGAAAGAGTATAATATATGTGTTGTTATAAAATTTCTAATAGGTTAATGAGAAAAAAAATGGAGAGGTACTTTGATATGCAAGTAAAGATTCATATTGTAAAATGTTAGCATTTATTCTACAGTACAATTTAACTCTGATTGAGATAGTGTGAATGCTTTATTTTCATATTTAGGATCAAAATGTCCTTGCTATAAGCCTTAAAGAGAAACAAGAGGTAATATAAATAGCATTATGTTTTATCTACTTCTGTAGGCTTATATAAATGTACTTATGTAATATATTTTCTAAAGTGTTCTGAAAATTTCAAGAGAAAAATTTCTCCGGCATGGTTACAGAGTTATATTTAGAGCAACAAAGGCCGGAGAAGAAGCTTCACAAAACAGAAACCTACAAAAGATGTATGTTTTGTGTTGTTGTACAGATATACTCTGACTCACTGGAACAAAGCTTTTCTCTTCTAAAGAAATCATATTTACTGATAGAAACCTCTTGCTGTATATACTCTTGTGTATTTTACCCTTTAAAATGTTTTGTTTCTATTTGTTAAACATTGCATCTTAAAGACACTTAAAAATCCTTATATCTTGTTTGAAACTACACAGTTGCCTGTTACAATAGTGCAGAAACAATTAGGATGAGAGACACTGGGTATCATGATATGTTCAGTTCTCTGTTAGGGACTATGAAAAATTAAAAGTAAATATGTCCCAGTCCTTATTTACTAACTAACATCATGTAATCTAGTGGTTAACTACTTCAGTAGATAACTAATCAGCTTTACAGATTGTCAGATGATAAAATATGTTCTTGAAATTCCAAAAGTCATCTCACAGTTAACATTGTCTAAAACATAATTCCCATCTCCACGTGTTCTAATCCAACATTTTTCAACCACATCCTTCTCCACCTCAGTTGAAGGCAACATCCTGCTTTCAGTTTTTAGGTCATAGTACTTGGAGATGTCCTTGCTTGTCCCTTTCTTCCACATCATTGTACATACAGATATTCATAACCTGAATTTTCACAGCCTCTACTCTACCAGCAGATTGAGGCTACCGTGAACTTCTAAATCATTGCAATATCCTCCTAGCTGGTCTCTTGGATTCTAACACTGGCCTTCTATTTACTTTGAAATGCTATTGTATATTACGTAAATAGCATCCAGAAGGACTATTTTATGACCTTATTCAGAATATATCATTCAAATTTGATCACAATGTCACTTTTATGGCTCATAATTTTATTCATGTTATAGCTAAAATCCTTATGTGGTCTAGAAGAGGGATGTCCAACCTTTTGGCTTTTCTGGACCACATTGGAAGAAGAGTTGTCTTGGGCCCATGTTAAAGATACAAACACTAACAAAAACTGATGAGGGAAAATAAGGTCTTTGCATAATTTTCTTAATACATACCACCACAGGTAAGCAAAAGAAGTCCTCATGATAATAATCATAATTATGCAGCAGGCCATTCAGAGAGTCTTCTAAAATTCTTGAGCAGGTCTCAAGTTTACAATCACTAATATACAAAATGCACATATCTAAATACTAAAACATCTTTGGTTTTGAAAATGTTTTTATCATAAAGATAAAAGAAAAGTGGGAAACATGAAACTAGTACAATATTTGACAAACTAAGGCATCAATATCTGGCTTGATGGATGTAGTTGCCAAGTCTCGGTGATTGCTTAAGGTGCTCATCACATAGTTTGGTTCTAATTTTATTCTTAATGTGCTTTATTCCTGAAAACAGTTGCTCACAAATGTTACGTGCTGCCAAATAGTGAAGATCTGAATAAGGCCTGATTGTTAAGTGGGGGATATTTGTCTCTAGGAAGGTAGGATGTATAAAATCCAGTAAAGAGACACAGTGAAAGTTTTCTTTAAGTTGAATGTCAGACTATAGCTCTACACTTTACCTTTGAAAATTGACAAGTATCATTTAAGCTGACTGAATATGGAATCACAATTGCACCAGAATATTGATTATTTTCCTGGAAATCTAGAAATCTGTTTTCAAATTCCTGTATCAAATCAAAAAACAAGGTTGAGAATATTTTGTGGTTCACAGGACTGTGTTTAGCCAATGTATAGAAATGCATAAAATTATTTGCCTGAATTTCAGCTTGCCATAATTTTAGTTTCATTTGGAATGATGTTATGGTCCTATGTTGAAAAGTTGGTAAGACAGATGTTTAACTTATTAAATGAATAGTTAGTGTTCTAACAATGCCAAATCTGTAAGCCAATTTTCATCATCAAGTTCTGGCACACATTTGTTTTTGATACCATAAGTGACTTAATAACATGTTGCAAATAATAAAATCTTTTTAGTATTGACCTCAACTTAGCCATTTCCAAAAGGTAAATGTTGTTGCCATCAATACTTTTAAGGAATTCCTGGAATTAGTGATTATTCAATTCCTTGGCCCTTATAAATTCAGTCTTGATGAAGATTTGCATGGAATTGGTGATTATTCAATTCCTTGACCCTTATAAATTCAGTCTTGATGAAGATTTGCATGATATTATCCATTGTTAAAGTAGAATTGGTAGGATGCACAGCTAGACAGATAGATGAAAGATAGCTATGTTTATTATAAGGAAATAGCTCAAGTAATTATGTAGACTGACAAACCTGAACATCTGCAGTTAGGCACCTGAAAAACAAGAGAGACCATTCTGTAATTTTAGTCTAAACACCAGGAGGCTTGAGAGCTTTCCAGAGATAAAATTTCATTTCAAGCCCAAAAGTAGAAAGAAACAAGTTTTCCTGCTCAAAGGCAGTTAGGCAGAAGTATTTTCCTTTTATTTGAGGAAGGCTCACCCTTTTCCTTCAATTGAATGAATGGGGTTCATTCACATTAGGGTAATCAATCTGCTTTGCTCAGACTACGCATTCAAATCTTTATCTCATTCACAAACATCACCACAGACACATCCAGAATAATGTTGGACAAAATGTCTGGGTACCACATGGCCCAGTTAAGTGGACAGAAACTCAATCATTACTCTGGGTAATGTTGTTTTTTTTTGTAGAGATAAAGTCTTACTTTATTGCCCTCAGTAGAGTACGTGGCATCACACAGCTCACAGCAACCTCCATGGGCTTAGGTGATTGCCTTGCCTCAGCATCCCAAGTAGCTGGGACTACAGGCGCCTGCCATAACGCCCAGCTATTTTTTATTGCAGTTTGGCTGGGGCTGGGTTTGAACCTGCTACCCTAGGTATATGGGGCCAGTGCCCTACCCACTGAGCCACAGGCACTGCCCAACTCTGGGTAATATTAAGGTACAACTTTGAAGATTTCTGTACTATAGAACAGCTGGAGCCTTCACTATGCTAATATCCACTGCTAGTATGTATGAGAAAAAAAGGATTTTAAGTATTTTGAGTACTTTCAAAATACAATAGAACTTCTGTAAATTGACCGCTCAAGGGGCTGTAACAAACTGGTCAACATACAAATGTGGCCAATGTAGGGAACTAAGCCTACTATACTGGTATGTACATGTGGTGAATGTGTGGTGTATGAAATTCAAGTCAAACTTAATGAAGTGGTCAATGTAGGAGCTGGTCAACTGTGGAGATTCCACTGTATTTTCATAATATAGGCCTTTTCTTTAAACTGTGCTGTTAGAAACAGTTTTGATTATACTAACTTAAATCTCAGAATTATGATCCGTTTATGACCTAAAACACTATCAAATTCTCTATTCTCATTGTTGAATGTCAAAAAAATATTTACTCATACTCACAGTAAATTGTTAGCTTTAATTTCTTTATGTAGTTCCTTTTTGTCATGTTAGCCAAACATATCAATATTTCTTCCTGAGATTCAGGATTATTTTATAACCAAAATGAAGTGGAGATAATATGGGTCAGACTTCTACCCTAGTAATAATTCATATATTTACAGACTTTTTAGATGACCATAGCTTTCTAATGAAGGATTCTGATATTTCTTGATACATAATCAATTACTTATATTTTGATCTTCTGTGTCTCTTCCCTGGGGCCAATTGCTTTTCTCATAAATGACTTTCAATGAAAGAAAGAGAAAAGAAAGAAATTTTGAAATTTTTATTTTCAAGAAATAAAAAAGACTGGACATTTGATTTATATCAAATTTATTGATAAACTGGTGACATTAAAAATAAATTTTGTATCAATGAATCATTCTTTTTTTTGATATCATAATTAGGCCATATTACTTGATAAAATATTCAGATATAACATAGTCCAACTACTAGTTTATCAAAATTCTTGGGGATATTTTGTCTTGTGAATTTTTTTATGTATAATCAACACAAAATGTAACTGTTAAATTCTTACTGTTTATTCATTAACATAACTAAAACGTTGGTATTATTTGGTAGGCAGATTGTTTCAGGTTGTTGTTTCGATAGTTTTAGGTCAAGTGTTCAGTAATGTGATCATGTCACTGTATTTCAAACCTTAAAGCAAACATTTTTTGACATTGTAAAATAAATCAAACCTTTCTCTTTTGGGAAGTTTTAATGTAATTATCAAGAATATTTATGGTGATAATATGCTAAATGAAGAAGTCCTTATATTTAACATTTTGAATTGCCAGGCAAGTGGTTATATACATGTTTATTAAAATGTTGATCATCACTATTCCCTGATTCAACTGGCTAGTCTTCAGTGGAATGTTTTCAGAATTTGCCTTATGATTCTCTATGGCTAAATTCACACCTTTTATGTAATTATAGTTCTTTCTAAAGGCAGTCTAGAACTCCAGTCTACATTTATGATTTTCTTCTCACTACTCTTCTAGATACATGCTAATGCATAATAAATTAGCCTTTTAGGTATCACCTTCAAAGTCATTATGTTCACTTCAGCTGATGGGCACATTTACATAGGTTAAGTATGCAAATGAGGAGGTTGAATAAGATAATTAATAAATTCCTTTAGTTATAACCTCAGGGGAGAAGAACAAAGTATGTAGATAAAAAATACAAGAAGAGTTGAGGAAAGAAAGATCAGAAATCAAGAGAGGCAGGTGAGGTGAGTTGGCCACTAGTGTCAAATGTAGTATGTGTCCTAATTGTAGTTGGTATATTCAATGTTTATTCTCTCACCAGGGTAATTTTTGAAAGATGTACTTTAACTTTTGCCCTCTTTTTCTTCCACTTCTGCCATGCTAGCATCTTTTACTGATGGAATTTATAGGGTTGAAGAATTTTATAGATGTAGATGAAGAACTCAGAAATTATTTAGTTAGATTGCCTAATTTTTTATAGATTAATAACAATTAACCTCAAATAGCTTAACCCAAAATCTTTGACTAGAAGAACCATGACAGAACCCATTATTTGGCCTCCTGATCAAGAGTTCTCTATTGCCTGGAGCCTCATTTCAGTTACTTTCAGTTACTCTTTTGTTTTGTGCTTGATTTTCTTCCCTCCTGTCCTTAGGAGATACTCAAAGAAGTGCAAGTGTATCTTGACGATGAACAGAGTAGGATAATTTTTGTGAGCAGATAATTAAGGAAGTGAATCACTGGTTGCTGCTACATTTTATTGCTATGAACAGCGGGCTTTTGTATGTGTTGAGATGACACAGCATTTTCTTGAAACAACGTGTGCTTTCATGTACTCAGGTTTATTATAGCCATAAATCATGAAGGCCAGTAAGAAAAGAAAGTTCCATTTTCTTGCCTTTCTTTTGTTCCCTCAAGGAAAGACCAGGATGCAAAGACCTTAATACTTCACTACCACACTAAGAAGGAAAATGCCAGATGATGTATTTTATCTCATATCTCACACTCAGATGACAGCATTTATCTCAGGCTCAGCTTTAATGGATAATATTTGTTCCCTTCATTATATTACACATGAACAGAAGAAGGCAATGGAAAATACTTTAAATAGAAATCTTAAATGCTATAATGCTGCTGTGTATTTGATAAGAATGAAATTATTCACTTCTCTTACAAAGCTAAGAATCAAAAGCATCAGACCAGTGATTAAACAATAAGCAAAATAATTATAATAGCAATGACTACTTATTTATCATTTCTTACTTTGCACCATGCACAGCTCTATAAACTCCTGTTACTATAATCTCCATTTAACTGATGATGAAACTGAAGCACTGACAAGTAAAGTAACTTTACCAAGGCAGACAGCTAAATTCACTAGTATATGTTAAAAATTATTTATGATGGCTCCTCGCCCGTCGCTAAGTGGTTAGGGTGCCAGCCATATGCACCGGGACTTGTGGGTTTGAACCTGGCCTGGGCCTGCTAAAACAACAGTGATAACAAGAGAAAAAAAAAAAAGAAAGAAAGAAAGAAAGAAAAAAGAAAGAAAGGAAGGAAGGAAGGAAGGAAGGAAGGAAGGGCGAGCCAGGTGTTGTGGTGGGCACCTGTGGTCCTAGCTACTTGTGCAGCTGAGGCAAGAGAATTGCTTAAGCCCAAGACTTTGTGAGTTGTAATGCCACAGCACTACTGAGAGTGACATAGTGGATATAAACTATTAATTAATCATATCATCTTAATGATACTTCATACTATTAAGGAGATATGGAAAGCTTTTAATTCTTCTAAAATAATATTTAATTATCTATTAAAATCGACTACTATGAATATATCTTACATAATTAATCAAAAAGGCAAATATACATTTATGTTCTAAAGTATTCATTAGAGAATTATTTAAAATAGAAAAAAAGGTAAATGTTTATCATTAGAGAACTAGTTAAATGAACTATAACATATGTGCCATATATAGAATATTAGATAGTAATACAGAACTTTTTACAACTTTCAAAAAAACAAGTACCTTAGGATACCTGTTAATATCCTAAGGTAGTGAATGTGATACAATGTTGAGCACAATAATGATATAGGAAAGATGTACTGAATAAAATATATGTTTTATGTGCAATATGATTCTCATTAGACAAGCACATACATGAGCAGAGAAAAATAATAGAAAGAAATACACCAAAGAAGCTGTAAGAGGTTATCACTAGATAATGGGGTCATGGGAAACTTTTGTGTATGTCTTTATACTTTTGTTTATTTTTCTAACCTTATCCTGTGTACATATTAATGAAATTTACAGAAATTTTTTTTTATTTCTTCACTTAAATATGCTAGTAGAATTTTTCTTAAATAAATTGAGGTAGTAGATGCGATAATGTTTCATGAAAAAAGTATTGATTTTAAAATTACAAGATTTATTCTTTGATTTTTAGCTTCTGTGTGAAATAGATATTTATTTAGAAAATATTTAGAAGCATCTCCAGATTAATGTTTAAACAAAATTTACTTATCATTATCCACTAAAGGAAAGTAAAATGTAAATTTTTGATTAAAGAAACTGAAAATTTGGGGAAAGTACTATGAGATTTTTTTATGGTACAGAATATTTAAAATCTAAAACTAATAGGCATGTGAAATTTTTATTGACTATTTAATTTGTTTAACTTAAAAATATTTCTCCACTTTTGGAATAAAGGCAAGTCATCTGAAAGAAAACTGCTACAGGCAATTTAAAGTTTGTTAGTCCTGTTCTAGGTAATAACCAAGAGCATTTCCTCATGTCAAACTGTCTGAAGCTGTCTTTCTCTACAATGAAATTAATGGTGTGAATGATGCTTCTGAAGGAATTCACCATACATAGTTATTCAGATAATATGCAAAAACATTTAATATAATGATGGCTATTAAATTGTAGAAACATTTCCTGCAGATTTTAGAAAGATTTTTTATGTAATACCACAAAGACATGCTATTTTCCAGATAATCATATTATACTGAACGTTCATTTCCTAGAACATCTCAGCTAGGTAAATTTTTCCTAAATTGGCATAATCCACATGACTATCAATATAACCAAACTACTAGGTTATTTATTTCCTTTTTTAATTTCAGAATATTATTATAGGGGTACAAATGTTTTGGTTATATAAATTGATTTTATACAATTTGAGTCAAAGTATGAGTGCCCATCACCCGGATAGTGTGCATTGTACCTGTGGGTGTGAACTTATCACTCTCTCATAGCCCCCCCACCTGCTTGCTTTTTGTTGAGTTTTACTGCCTAATGTGCACATAGGTATTGATAGATTAGCTCCAATTTAATAGAGAATATATGTGGTATTTGTTTTTCCATTCCTGAGGTACATAACGGACACCAGTTAGAATGGACGTTAGTTCTATCCAGGTTGTTACAAAAGGTATTAGTTTACCACAACTTTGATGGTTGAGTACTCCTTGGTATACCTATACCCCATTTTATTAATCTGCTCATGTATTGACGGGCCCTTGAGTTGATTCCATGTCTTTGCAACTGTGAACTGTGCTGCACTAACATTTGAGGTTACACGTCTTTTTGATAAAATGACTTTTTTCCTTTGGCTAAATACCAATAGCGGACTTCTGGTTCAAATGATAGGTCTACTTTTAGTTCTTTGAAGTATCTCCGTATGACTTTCCATAGAGGCTGTACCAGTTGCAGTTCCAACGACAGTGTGTAAGTCTTCCTTTTTATCTGAATTCACACCAGCATCTATTTCTTTGGGGCTTTTTGATCAAAATCCTTCTCACTGGAGTTAGATGATATCTTATTGTGGTTTTTTTCCCCTCATAACAATTTTTTTTATTATATCATAACTAGGTACGTTAATGCATGGGGTACAATGTGCTGATTTTATATACAGTTTGGAATGCTTGTATCCAACAGGTTAACACAGCCTTAACCTCACTTACTTAATTATTGTATTAAGACATTTATACTCTACTTTTAATAGATTTCACATGTACCCTTGCAATATACACCACAGGTGAGGTCCCACTGATTACCTTCCCTCCAGCTAGCCTCCCCCCTCCCCCTCCTCTTCTATCTTTCATCCTGGGCTGTAGTTGTGTTTTATCTTTTGTATGAAAGCGTGGGTGATTATATATTGGTTTCATAATAGTATTGAGTACATTGGATACTCTCTCTTCCATTCTTGAGAATGGATTAATAAACTGTGGTATACATATATCATTAAATATTATGCAACCTTAAAAAAGATGAAGACTTCTCCACTTTTATGTTTACATGGATGGAGCTGGAATGCATGCTTCTTCTTGTGGTTTTGATTTGTATTTCCCTAATGATTAGAAATGTTGAGCATTTTTTTCATATGTCTATTAGCCATTAGTTTATATTTTTTAAAGGTCACTGTCTTTTGTCCACTCTTTAATGGGGTTGCTTGATTTTTTTTTTCTTGCTGATTTTCTTGAGCTCCTTATCGATAATGGTTATCAACCCTTTATCAGATGAAGAGCAAGAAAGTATTTTCTCACATTCTGTAGTTGTATATCTACTCTATTAATTGTTTCCTTTGCCATTCAGAAGGTTTTCAATTTAAACCGTTCTCGTTTGTTAATTTTTATTGCTGTGATGTCTTTTGGGTCTTCATAAATTCTTTTCATAGGATAATGTCTAAGGAATTTTTCCAATATTTTGTTTCTAGAATTTTTATAGTTTCATGCCTTAAGTTTAAAAGTATATCACCAGTTGTGAATTAATTTTTGTGAGTGGTCAGAGATGTGGATTATTTTTCAATCTTCTACATGTGGCAATCCAATTTTCCCAGAAGCATTTTTTGAATAGGGACTCTTTTGTGCAGTGTATGTTATTATTTGCTTTGTCTAAGGTCAAGTGGCAATATGAGAATGGTTTTATATCTCAGTTTTTGGTTTTGATCCATTACTGTGTGTCTCTGTTCTTATTCCATTACCATAACATTTTGGTTATTTTAGTCCGTCAGCATAGCTTGAACTCTGAAAAAGGGATAGCTCCTGATTTGTTCTTTTTGCTTAAGATTGCTTTGGCTATGCAGGCTCTTTTCTGGCTCCATATAAATGTAAAATATTTTTTCTGGATCTTTGAAAAAATGAAATTTGTATTTAATGGGAATTTCATTTAATGTGTGGATCATTTTGGGTAGTGTAGAAGTTTTAACAATGTTGATTCTGCCAATCCATGAGCATGATATATTTTTCCATTTGCTTTACATACTCCACATTTCCTTCCTCAGTAACGCATAGTTCTTCCTGTGGAACTAAGAGTTCTTCCTTTTAGTTCCTTCATTACATATATTTCTAGGTATTTTATTTTCTTTGTTATTATAGTGAAATATATTAAAACTTTGATTTGATTCTCAACATGACTGCTGTTACTATAGAGGAGTACTACTGATTTGTGTACATTGAGTTTTGTAGTAGATTTGCACGTGTGGAATCAACCCCACATCTCTGGAATGAAGCCCACTTGGTTGTAGTGGAATGTTTTTTTGATGTGCTACTGAATCTGGGTTGATAGAATTTTACTGATAATTTTTGCATCTATATTCATAAGGAATATTGGTCTGTATTTTTTTTTTCATTTTGTCCTTTCCTGTCCTTGGTATCAAGATGATACTGACTTTATAGAAAAAGATCACGAAAATTCCTTCCTTCTCACTATTATGAATTAATTTCTGCAGTATAAGGGCCAGTTTCCCTTTGTAAGCCTAGTAATATTCATCTGTGAAGCCATCTGGTCCATTACTTTCTTTCATTGGTAGTTTTTCTTTTTATTTTATTTCTGCTTTAATTTCATCACTTGATATTGTTGTGTTATGGAATTCTATTTCTTCCTGATTGAGCCTTTATAGGTTGTGGGTTTCTAAGAATTTGTCCATTTCCTCAATGTTTTTCAGTTTATGTGTATAGAGGTTTTATAGTATTCAGAGAACTAAATGAAATTGATAACAAAAAATTGTACAGTGGATCAAAAAAGGAAAAAATTGTTTCCTTAAAAGATAGAATCAACAGACCTTTTGCCATATTAGCCAAAAATATAAAAGAAAGGACCCTAATAAGCTCAATCTGAAATGGGAAAGGACATGTTATAACTACTGTATTAGATTATTACAGTAGTTGTTTGATTTTCCTAAGTACTAAGTTTGAGAGATGATATCTCTGACACTTCATGTAGGCACTTCTTGTTTCATTTTTTGTGTGAAGGTCCATCCTCATTCTTTCAAATGCATGTTTTGACCTGTGATTATCTTCAAATATTTTAGAGTAATTTTTGTGAATCCACGAATAAGTCAGAAATTCATTTTATTTTCAAATATGTCTTCCATCATGCAAACAATGAATGCAGACTGAAATATCAATAAAGTGTTTGGGAAGAATGTACAGTACAATGATAGTTTGAGAAGTTCCATTCTGGTAATTTCATTCTTGAAGATGAGCCATATGGGCAATATGAGACCAAGGTGGGTAATGATGAGCTTAAAGCAATAGTGGAAGCAAATGAATCTCAACATGTGTGTGAACTAGCATGACAGTTTCACGTGACTATTCAATCAATATTGGACCATTTGAAAGAAATTAGTAAAATAAGGAAGCTGGATAGATAGATTCTTCACAAATTAAATGAGTTCAGAAGAAAAAATATATCAAAGCTTTCCTTTCTTTTCTGTAACAACATAAAGGCAAACTATTTCTACACCATATTGTTACTTGTGATGAAAAATGGATTATTTTTGACAATCTAAGTGTTTGGCACAATGGTTGGATAATGATGAATTGCTAAAAAATAGTCCATACTGGAACATTTATAAAAAATATCTAATGATGTCTCTTTGGTGGTAAAATCCTAATATTATCCACTTCAGCTTCATGACATCGGGTTAATCAATGACAATAATGTTTATTATAACCAACTGGTTGAAATGATGAGGATGCTTGTGATTAAGTAGACAAGATGTGTCGATAGAGACAGGCCTAACCTATTATAATACAATGCTAGACTACATATTGTACAAACCACACTGCTCAACTACAGAAGCTACACATGTAAATTCTCTGTCCATATTCACCAGAACTCACACCACTTCTTCCAAGCTTTGGACCACTTCTTGCAAAGAAAAAAATTCATTTCTCAAGAAGTTATGTAAAATGTCTTTCACAATTTCATAGCCACTCATTCTCTAGGATTCTTTTGCTGATAGCATAAACAAGCTACTATTAAGATGGCAAAACTATGTCATACCTTGATTAATCAAACATACCTTGATTAATTGGACAATTTTCCAATATTATTTCTTCTTTCTTGCTAGGCTTTCTGGTAAAATTACTCAGATATACCAGAATCTAGATATTTGACAAGGTTACTAATTGGCTCAGCCCAAAAGGGCTCACAATGTATTTTAGGTTAATTTTAAATATGAGTACTATACGAGGTTAGACAATTACATTCTCAAACTCATCCTAGAAAAATTACTACATACCTCATGGTGAATATAATTGTGGACACCTTCCCCTTAGGAAGCTATGCACCAATGCCAGTGCCTAGTCTATCCTTCAAAGAAATTTTGTAACTTCTTTATTTCTGGAATGGCCATAAGAGCTCTCATCTTACAAGATGTGACAATTAAGTTCACAAACTCGTTCTAGAAAAAATGTTTTTGTGATATTCTTTCATTTACAATGCAATTCCATACTCATATTTTGAAGTTAGTAATATGGTAAAGTGGGTGAAATGTAGTAGGGAAAAAATTCCACTGAATACTTTACAAAATATTAAAAATAAACTATCAAAACTCAAGAAAATTTTCAAATATTTTATTTAAATGTAATAAGTTTTGATGTGGACCAAGCAATGTAAATTTTCTGTTTAATGAAATCATATTAATTATATTAAATATAACACAGTTTCCTGTGTCATAGATACCACATGGTAGCAGACTCCCAAATAAGTGCTTGTAAGTCCTGTAATGCATATTTGGTGACCAGATATTTAATTTCAGAGATCAACAGGACTCATGTTATGCCTAATGAAATAATTACAATGTACAGCAAAACAAAAATAAACCAAATTTATTTAAATGTAATAAATTTTGATGTGAACCAAGCAATGTAAATTTTCTGTTCAATGCAATCATTTTAATTACATTAAATATAACACAGTTTCCTGTGTAATAGTGACCAAAAGGTAGACTTTAAAGGTCAACATTTCTTAGCAAAAATAAATTCTAGAAATATTATGCTAGATATCCCAAAATAGGATTGGTGAGTCAGGTTTATCTTTTGTCTACATCTTTACAAAGAAAGCAAAGAAAATTTTGAGACAATAATCTAGACAGTTTATTTTATTTTATTTTATGTTTAAAAGAAAAACTTTCTGGTTATAGAAGTGTGGTTTTTGTCTACTTTATTTTTGAGCCGAGTTTATTTTTGATCAAAAGCCTGTGTAACGTATATTAACTATATAAGTGTTTTTTTCTTCTAGTACTTTTACAATAGAAGACACGGCTTTAAGTTGTATCTAATATTAAAGTTGAATTTTGACTTTAGTATAGTCAAAAAATTATAAAGTCTAACAGTGAAGCTCTGTAACAGCTTTCTTATATGTTTATTCTTCTAATTCCACAATGTGTTTATTAAATGCCTATTAAGAGGCAGAGTAACATGATTTATTTTGCTGAAATAAAAATAACATCAGCTTCATTGGCTAAATATTTAATCTTGCCATACATTGTAATTATTTCAGTTGGCATAACATGAGTCTCATTGATCTTAGTCACCAAATATGCATTATAGGACTTAGAAGCACTTACTCTGGAGTCTGCAGCTGTTCACATATTGTCTACATATACCTCATATATATGTACCCTAGTCCCTAAAATCCTAATGAAACTTGCTCATAAAAATTTTTCTCCATGTATAGTAGCATTGATACTGCAGCCCTTTTGTGAACCTTCATGGTATGTTCCATTTTTTATTTGATGCCAAAAGACAAAGTGTCTGTTTCTGTATTCTCAGTAAAATGCCCAAGGCATATTGGCCATTTGGTTTTTGCCTATCACCAATTCCTATAAGATCAGATTTCACCTTTACTTTCTCATACTTGCCTGGGATCATCCTCATGAGACTAGTTGTATAACTCTATTTCTATCTCTTGCATTCTATTGTTTATCTACTGAGATTCTGTACTATGCTTTTAGATTGGGCATCCTTTCAGACCCAGAGCTTATAACTTAGGTCTACTAAAACTAACTCTGGTTCTAGAGCTGTTGCCTTCCTTTTCCTAGTGAGGCCTGCAATCCCATTTCCTGAATTGCTAATGTAGTGTGGATGTGCATGTGTGTGTGTGTGTGTGTGTGTGTGTGTGTGCGCGCGTGCGCACTGAGAGACTGAATATACAAAGAACAATGGCCAAATCATGTATAAAAATAGAACTTTAACCCTATAACTTGAAACAACTTGCCCAGTAAACCAACTCCTTTATCTAAAATTAAGAACCCCCAAAACTAGCATGCTATATAAGTAAAAAGCCCAGTTACTACCTCCAGTGGCAATCAAGTAACTTCTATAAAAATTGACCCCAAATGCCCAGGACTTGCTTAATAATTCACAACTTCCTTAATTTTTGTCCCCATATCCAAATTAGTCAATTAGCCAAGTCACATAGGATGCTCTAAATCTAGGTATAAGCCCCCAGCTTCCCCATGCCAACAACTTCCAGGTATGGCACATCTGAAACCTCTGTTCCTTCTTTTACATTTTAACTCCTTTCACTTCCTTTCAGTTTCTGCCAAATGCAAGTGACAGTGGCTGTCTCTTTTGCTACAGCAAGCTCAGAATAAGTAGCCTTTGCTTTTCTCATTTGGTTGGTCTTCATTTGTTTCCACAATGCTGTGTACATGAATTGTGCTAAAAACATTAGACCAGAATAAATTCATTAAGATTGGAGATTGACTTTTGTGGGGACAAAAGCTTGGTTCCTTGCTTTGGGTTGAGAATGTAAATAAATTGACAATTACTTTTTCTTTGTTTCTTTCCACTTGTAAATAGAATGGACACAGAAAGTAACTTTATGCTTGATTTCTGAAAAGTCTGGGTGTAGTAGACCCAGCTCCAGGTGTCTAAAAGCTTGGTAGATATGGCAGAGTAATAGGAGATATCCCTTTCCTAGGCTATCTTTAAAACTCTTGGCCAACTGTAACTGCTGGCCCTCTTAAAGTAAACTCCATAACTGTTGTAATGCAAGTGACACAATTCAAATTATGGAGTGTGACACCTATAAGCTCCTTGGTTTCTTTTATCTCTAGTGATCTTGGCTAACTGACTAAAACAGAGCATCTCTACTTGGTCTAATCATGTGGCAAACATTTATCAAGCATGTGCATAATGCTTAGAAATTGTGAATGAATTAAACATCTGACATTTTTGACATTTGCCCTCCAGGAATTTTTCTGATGGTACATTTGATATCTAGACATGAAAAATTAAATAACAGGATAAGGCAATTATATGCCAGATGTCACAGACAGTATGTGATTAAGCTGCTGGTTAGGCTTCTTAATTGCTACTGAAGTACATCAACCTCTTTATGTGTTCACCATCATGATTTTACTCCTAGAAAGTCCAAGTATGAGGACTCCAGGCCCTGTAATAGAATGTACCTGACTGCTTTTATCACACATATAGATTAGAGAAATTCTATTTATAGGACATCTTTGTAATATATTGTTTGTCCATTTTGTGATATGCAGACCATATATATTTTTTCAAGTAACGCCACTATGACAACATATACATGGCCTGCTCCATGAATCATGTTTCTATTTTTCTTATCTTTCTTTTTTTTTTTTTTTTTTGAGGCAGAGTCTCACTTTGTTGCCCTTGATAGGGTGCTGTGGCATCACAGCTCACAGCAAACTCCAGCTCTTGGACTTAGGCGATTCTCTTGCCTCAGCCTCCCGAGTAGCTGGGACTACAGGTGCCCACCACAATGCCCGGATATATATATATATTTTACAGTTTGGCCAGGGCCAAACCCACCACCCTGCGTATATGGGGTTGGCACCCTATTCACTGAGCCACAGGCACTACGCAAATCACGTTTCTTGATTGGAATTTAATATTAAGACATGCCTTTATCTAAGAGCACTATAAGGAGTAACCACACAAAATCCATTTTATTGACTAAAAGATGTTATTAAGAAATAAGTTCATGATATTTTTCAGTTTTCCCTTTTGTAAATTCTTACAAAACAAAATTATTTTAGAGGTCACAAAAATCTTTGCTTTCACTGAAGATCAAATGACTTTTTATTTTCCAATGATAATATAACTGACACTACCCTCCCTTTATTTATTGTTGTCAGTAAGCATGCTAATTCCAGTGTTGCATGAGTTGGAGTATGGTAAAAAGAGAAGGGAACATATAAGAGAAGGGAGGAAAAAAGAAATGGAAGAAGGGAATAGGATATCTAGCATCTATTTGGCTTCACTTTGGGGCTCCTGATACTCTCCTCCGATTTTTACTATTCCAAATATATTTGGTAAGTGTTTCTTTGCCTCTATATTGACATTCATTTTTGGTATTTTAAATTTTAAGAATTAGATTCTCGTTTATTGGTTTTTTTCATTGCATAGAAGTTGCTCCATTTGCTTTGTTGTACCTACTTTACACACAAAAAAAGTGATTATAAAAACCCATTCACTGGGAGTAAGTATTTAAGACCCAAAGCAATTTCTACTTAATTAAAATTGTCATGAAAATGTGTAACTGGTTGGCAACCTGTAGAACACTGAAACTGGACCCACACCTTTCACCATCAACTAAGTTAGACTTTCACTGGATTCAAGATTTAAACATAAGACATGAAACCATAAAAATGCTAGAAGAAAGTGTAGACAAAACATTTGAAGAAATAAGCCAGGCAAACATTTTATGAGGAAGACACCTTGGGCAATTGAAGCAACATCAAAAATACACTATTGGGACCTAATCAAACTAAAACTAAAGAACTTCTGCACAGCCAAGAACACAGTAAGTAAGGCAAGCAGACAGCCCTCAGAATGGGAGAAGATTTTCACAGGTTTAATAACCAGAATCCATAGAGAACTTAAACATATTAGCAAGAAAAAAACGAGTGATCTCATCTCAAGGTGGGCAAGGGACTTGAAGAGAAATTTCTCTAAAAAAGATTGGTGCACAGCCTATAGATATATGAAAAAATGCTCAACATCCTTAATCATCAGAGAAATGCAAATCAAAACTACTTTGAGATATCACCTAACTCCAGTAAGATTAGCCCATATCACAAAATCCCAAAACCAGAGATGCTGGCGTGGATGTGGAGAAAAGGGAACACTCCTACACTGCTGGTGGGGATGTAAACTAATACGTTCCTTTTGGAAAGACATCTGGAGAACACTTAGAGAACTAAAAATAGACCTGCCATTTGACCCTGAAATTCCTTTATTAGGTATATTCCCAAATGACCAAAAATCACATTACAACAAAGATATTTGTATCATAATGTTTATTGCAGCCCAATTCATAACTGCCAGGTCATGGAAGAAGCCCAAGTGCCCATCGATCCACGAATGGATCAACAAACTGTGGTACATGTACACCATGGAATACTATGGAGCCATAAAGAAAGATGGAGACTTTACATCCTTCATGTTCACATGGATGGAGCTGGAAAATGTTCTTCGTAGCAAAGTATCACAAGAATGGAAGAAAAAGTATCCAATGTACACAGCCCTATTATGAAATTAATTTATACCTTTTATATGAAAGCTATAACCTAATAGTAGCCTAAGAATATGGGGAGGGGTGAGGGAGGGGGGAATGGGTAGAGGGAGGGGGATTGGAGGGATCACTTCTGTGGTTTATCTCACAAGGGTACAAGTGAATCTTTCTAAGAGTAGAATATGAACGTTTTAACACAATAACTAAGAAAATGACATGAAGGCTATGTTAACCAGTTTGATAGAAGTGTTTCGGATTGTGTGTGAAAACACCACACTGTACCCCAGAAGTGCATTAATGTACATAGTTACCATTCAATAAAAAAGAAAAAAAAAAGAAAAAGAAAATGTGTAAGGTTGTGCATATAGATTGATTTTACCAGTGGTGTTAGCTAGAAACGGTCTATGTGGTACACTGTGAACAATCACTCAACTGAAAGGAATATAAAATAATTACTTTTAGCATTTTATTCCCTGTAAATATTATTGGGATTATTTAAATTATTGAAAATAATTCAAATATAATAAAAGGAAAAAATTTATAGTTTTCTTTAGTAAATATGTTCCATTGTCATATTTTTGAAGAGTTTTGGTCAATGGAAAAGATAAGGAATCAATTCTTATTAACAGTGATTAAATACTGTGTATAATTATTTTTGTTTAAAACCCAGAGAGGTACCTAATATTTTCATCATTTCACAGAAATGACAACTATGATAAAGACATTTTCTCACATCACACAATAAGCAAATGACAGAGACAAGATTCATACATAAGTTTATGTAACAAAAAGTCTATGCTTCTTCTGGACTTATGTCCTATCTCACTGTTAGTGAACATTTTTATGGTAGTCTATCTCTTAGTGATTTTTCTTTACTCATTGACTTATTTTAAGAAAAAGCAGTTGTCTCTCCTATCACTGATTCATTCATTCTTTTAAGAAGGGAATGTCCATTGTATGTTATATTTTATATACATGTGAAGAGCTTGGAATACAAAATGAACAAGCTTGTTTCATCACAGAGATATATGTCACAGCCGTTGGCCTAATTCTGACTTCAGTGATTCCATTTCTACATCCTTAAATCTTTCTTCGCAGGAAGAGAAGTGATTAAACATGACAATTTCATTTTCACTTTTCGCAGCTAAGCTGCCATTGTGCACCCTCTCAGAGATGTATCTACTTTACAGAAGATGAACTGATGTGAACACTTTATAGGTGTTCAGATATTAAACAACAATTTATAAGCTACTTCAGGATTTAATACAGGGATTTGAAGTTCCCTTGGGTTCACAGAAATTTGTTGGTAAAAATAAATCAGTGTCTTCAGATAGACAACTTTATTAAAGCAAAGGTAAAATTATAAATACTTTCTACTCCCTGAGTATATTGAGATCTAAATTTATTCATAAGTTTGCTTTAAGTATGTTCATTAGCCTATGATTTTTAACATTTAGCAGAATCTTTTAGTGCTGTCATGAATGATTTTATCAAAATTATAGAAGAAATTTTATTTCATAATTTCAGAAAGGCAGCATCAATTATCTCATAAATTCCTCTTGGCTACCTCTGCTCTTCTGAAATCTGGCAATCATACAGGACATACAATTATAACTCCATATGCATAGGCCCAAAGAATGGAAAGAAGAGGAAAGAACAAACTGTGAACAAAGAAAAGAGAAGGGAAGAACAAAGAATGAAATTATCCATTATCATGATACTAGTTTCTAATTTATCTAAATGTACAGCAACAACATAATCTTACGGACTTCCAATTCTCAAGCCAATTAGTATTCTTTCAAGTATACCTTAGTCAATTTTAAGAAGAGTGAAACCATCTAAATTATGGGAAACAATAATAATAGTTACACTAGATTAATTTGTGCTTTTAGCTAAAGAAATCAAGGAAAAAAAGAAAAGAGGTGTAGAAGCGTGTCAGATTTTTTTTATTTCTGTTTTTTGATGTAAAAAGACATAAAAAGGATGATACTGGAAAAGTATGAAGCTTGTTTACCTTGCTGAAGTGGAATGAGAGAAGGAAAGAAGGTGAAGTTTCTCTGTTTTGAAGAAGAAAAGAAAGTGGAAAAAACTCAACAGAGACATCACACTTAATCTTAACCAACAGATCAAAAAGTGATAGGAGAAACATTACAAAGGGAGGGTCAGACAAAAATAATTAAGAAAGCTTTGAAGAATGTTTCTATAAATCATTAGGATCTAGATTATTATTCATATAAATCCTTCAACAGCTAATTTCCGTTACTTTTTATTTTTGTACCCCTCCTACTACTCTACTGAAAATAATAGTAAAAAAATCATGATAGAGACCATATTAGTTTAGGCTACCACCTCATTCTCTAGTTAGAAATTACCCCTAAAAGGTCAATAGCTAAAAACAGAAACATTTATTCTGTATAGAATAGTCCTTCTGCATCCATGCGTTATTGGTTTTAGAATACTGTGGGTACCAAAATCTGCCCATATGTAAGTCAGTCAGTTGGTCCCGTGTCTAAAAACTTTAGAGTTCAAATAATGGTAGTATAGTCTTCCCTCAGGTATTTTTTATTGCCTCACATATCCTAGACTTGAAAATGGAAAAGCCAGTAATCTGGATATACCAATAATGCAGAACTCTGGAAATTATTCAAAAGCTTATAGAAATATGAATAGTGTTTACTCAAGATAAGCTGCTGAATTTCAAAGAACAGCAAGCTTTGTTTCATTTTAACTTTTCCATCTCTTGTTCCATAACTCAGTAGTACTTTGGAAATAATAGCCTAAATCTATCATAGAAGTACCAGACAGAGAAGAATGGACATCATTTGTGAAGAAAGGTACTTAGTTGATATGTCTGGAAATTCCTAGAAGAATCCCTTAAAAGTCTTGCATTTACCTTACTTAACTCAGAGCTTACCTAATGTTAAAGCTACTACCCAAGAGATAAATGTCAAAAACATTTACAAGAAATGTTAGTGTTACTTTAGTCAATAGATATCAGCCAGAAGAAAAAGATTAATCAAAATTATTAGGAGGAAAGGCTAGAAATAAAATGCTTTATTAAATAGATGCTATATAAATCTCTGTCATATTTCTAGAAATCTACAATGTCAAGCACATGATTAAGGTTATGTCCTTGCAGCATGCTCAAGGGGTAAGTAAGAAAGCCATAAATCTTACCTCTTGCTGACATTAAGGCTTTGTGCAAACAGGAAGTGAAGGCTAAAGCAGAGTTGTAGACTACCTAGCTGACTTTTGAAAGTGTGCTCCAACACACACACAAAGCCCATATTGAAATACTGGAAGATATTTTTGTTCTAGGTATTTAACAAAATCATCATCTATTTTAATCAGTTGATCATTAATCTAACAAAGCAGAGATTTCATGGGCCAAAATGACTAAAATACAGACTTTTCAAAATAATGCTAGAAAATCTAGTAAACAAATAGATAGCAGCCACTAAATGAAACAGTGTCAACAAACCTCAAGGAAGAAAATACACATCCTACAAATGGTGAAAAGAAAAAAAGCTACAAGACAGAAAGTATTTTGAGTATAAGGAATTTTCAAAAGCTGATTTTCACTGGAAACCATAAGTTTAGAGGTAGTGGATACCATCATTTAAGAGTCATAAAAATAAAAGCTATCAACCTAAAATTAAATAATTCAATAAAACTATCCTTCAAAAAAGAAGAATAAATAAAGATATTCCAAATAAATAAACACTATGATCATTATGTCCTAACAAACCTGTCTTACAATAAATGTTAAATGGAGTCCTTCTAGGTGAAATGCAAGGACACAGGGCAGTAGTATCAGTGTACATGAAAAAATGAAGAATAACAGCAAAGATAATTAAAATACTATCTTAATGTATGTTTTTCTGTCTCACTTAAAACACAACAACTACATAAGGCAATAATTGCAAATATATGTAATGTATTTAACTTTGTAAGAATAACAGCATAATAAAAACTATTATAAAGGAATTAATATATATTTAGCACAAATAGAAAGAAAGTGTTGGAGAAATTGAAGAACACAAAATGCATAGGACATAAAGAAAACACATAGCAAAATAGTATAAGTTTTTCCTTGTAAGTAATTACGTTAAATGTAAATGGAGTAATGTTTCTAATTAAAAGGCAGATATAGACAGAATAAATTAAAATAAACAGAAAAAAATTCGACTACATGCTGCCTCTAAGAGGCTAAACATTTAAAGAAACAGATAGATAGGAAATTAAAGCAAGATAAAAAGGCATTACAAGTAAGCAATAATCCAAGAGTGAATGTAATATTGAACAAAATTAAGTTTAAGAAAAACTTGTTACTAGAAACTCAAAAGTATATTATAAAAGAATTAATTTATCAAGAAGACATATCTAACAACTTGATATGCTAAAAAACATACATACAAGTCAAAAGCAACTGAAAATGATATAATTAATGGGAAAATAAGTCAACATTAAAAGATGAAAACTCTAACACTTCACTTTACATAATGAATACAAGAGGGAAGCAGCAAAAAATATGAAAACTTTATAACAATACAAACCAATGAGTATTTATGGATATCTCTAAAAACTTCATCCAACAACAGTGATATTATATTCTATAATACAATGATATATATGTTTATATATGTATATAATATAGGCCATGTATTAAGCCACAGAACAAGTAATACATTTTAAACATTTAAATCTTGCATCATATAATACTATATATTAAAATCAGAAATGAATTATAGAAGGAAACCTGAAAACTAATGAATATGTGAAAATTAAACATATTCCCAAATAATTAATGTTTCAGAGAAAATTCACAAAAAATTATAAGCTGATCTTAGTTTGGGATATTATTCCAACAATACCACAGACTAGGTAACTTAAACAATAAGCATTCATTTCTCCAGTTCTTTTTTTTTTTTAAGTTTTATTTATTTATTTATTTATTTATTTTTGAGACAGAGCCTCAAGCTGTCCCCCTGGGTAGAGTGCCATGGCATCACGCTCACAGCAACCTCCAACTCCTGGGCTCAAGCGAGTCTCCTGCCTCCGCCTCCCAAGTAGCTGGGACCAGAGGCACCCGTCACAACGCCCGGCCATTTTTTGGTTGCAGCCATCATTGTTGTTTGGCGGGCCTGGGCTGGGGATTCGAACCCGCCACCTTAGGTGTATGTGGCTGGTGCTCTAGCCGCTTGAGCCACAGATGCCGAGCTCATTTCTCCAGTTCTTAAAGACAGGAAGTTGAGATGAGCACACCGGCATGGTTGGGTTTTGGAGAGGGCTTTCTTCCTGATTCTGTCATGTAGCACATGAAATAGAGATGGGAAAGCAAGATGCCTGTGTTTCTTTTTATGAGGACAGTAATACCATAAGGAGGGCACCACTCTCAGAAAGTAAATACTTACCCCAGGCCCCATCTCCAAAACACATGTACTGTCATGTTGGGGACAGTCAACACATGAGTTTTGATGGGAAACATTCAGTCCATACAAAATACTCTTTCATGAGTAATAATAAAAAAAGACATTATTAAAAAATTTATGGGATTCAAAGAAAGCACTACTCAGAAGGAAATTTATTATGGTAAAAATGCATGAAACAAGAAGGCAAACTTCGAAAAGTAATCTAAACTTCCATTTTATGAAATTGAGAACAACAAAAAATAAACACCAAAAGGGAAAAGAAAGAAAACAATAAATAATAGTGAAAAGAAACAAAAGAGGGAATAGTAAAGCAAATAGAAAAAAAGAAATAAACAAGAGTTGGTTCTTGTAGTATTGACAGTACTCAACAGAACATTAGGCAAGAGCAAGAAATAAAAGGTATCCAAATAGTAAAGGAAGAAGTAAAATTTTACTTTTTGCAGACAACATGGTTTTATATATAGAAAACCCTGGATTGGTGCCTGTGGCTCAAGTGGCTAAAGCACCAGCCACATACACCTAAGGTGGGGGGTTCGAATCCAGCCGGGGCCCGCCAAACAACAATGACAGCTGCAATCAAAAAACAGCCGGGCATTGTGGTGGGCACCTGTGGTCCCAGTACTTGGGAGGCAGAGGCGGGAGACTCACTTGAGCCCAGGAGTTGGAGGTTGTTGTGAGCTGTGATGCCACAGCACTCTGCACAGGGGGACAGCTTGAGGCTCTGTCTCAAAAAAAAAAAAAGAAAACCCTAAAGACTCCACCAAAAAACTGTTAAATCTATAAAACCAATTAGCAATGTATAAAATCAAGATATAAAAATAAGTAGCATTTCTATAAACTTATAACGTACTTCTTGAAAAGTTAAGAAAATAATTTTATTCAGAATGGGCATAGAAACAAAATCATTAGGAACACATTTAATTAGGGAAGAAAAGATCTGTATATTGAAAATTATAAAACATTGCTGAAAATAAATTAAAGAAGAAACAAATAAATGAAATGATATCTCATGTTTATCTATAGGAAGAATTAGTATTGTTAAAATGTCCATACACCCAAATATATTAAAGACAAACATAAGGACTGAAAAATTAGGAAAAAAGTTCCTTGATAGTAATCTTGACACTGATTTTTTGATACGAACCAAAAGGTACAGATAACAGAAGCCAAAATACAAACATACGATAGCATCAAATTTAAAGACTCTCCACAGCAATCGATGGAGTGAAGCTGGGAGGAAATATGTTTGAACCATACATCTTAAAGAGGGCTGATTCCCAAAATATATAAAGAGCTCAAATTTCTCCATAGAAAGAAAATAAACAATCTAATTAAAAAGGAAATAAAAATTCTGAAGTTATCAAAAGAATACATAGAAAAGTCCAAAATATATGTGGAAAACTGTTCAACATTACTAGTCATCAGGGAAATGCAAATCAAAGTCACAATAAGATGTCACCTCACACCTGTTAGAATGGTTACAATCAAAAAGATAAAAGGTAACTGTTGAAGATGTAGAGAAAAATGAATGCTTACAAACTATTGGTGGGAATGCAAATTAGTGCAGCTATTTTAGAGTATGGAGCTTCCTCCAAAAACTAAAAGGAGAACTACCATTTGATCCAGCAATCCCACTGCTAGTTATTTACACAAAGGAAAAAAAAAAAAGACACTTGCACTTAAATGTCTATAGCAGCCCAATATACAATTCCAAACATGTGGAACCAACTCAAGGGGCCCCTGGTACATGAGTGGATTAATAAACTGTGGTACAGGTATACCAGGGAGTACTACTCAGCCATAAAAAGTTGATCTAGTATCTTTTGTAACAATGCAAATAGATTCGAAGCTTATTTTTCTAAGTGACATATTGTAAGAATGGACATTATATTAAGTGAAGTAAGCCAAATATCACCTAATTTTGTAATATTTATTTGTGAAATCTAAAATATGAACTCACAGAAGTAGAGAATAGAATGGTGGTTACTAGGGCACTAGTGTGAGTTTCAAAATATATTGGTCAAAGAAAAGAAGATTTTAATTAGATAGGATAAATAAGTTAAAGAGATGTATTATATGACATAGGGAGTATAGTTAATAACACATATTGCATTTTGAAAATCACTACAACAGTAGGTTTTGCATTTTCACCATGGTGAGAGTCAATGCATACATTAACCAACTCAACTAAACCACTTCACAATGTGTATACATTTCAAAAGGTCACTTTGTCCTCATTAAGTGCATACAATTTTTATTTTTTTATTAAATCTTTTTTTGAAAGTTGCTTTAAGAGATAAACAAATTTGAGAAATCGTTAGATTGATTATGAAAAAAAGTGAGAAGAATCACATTCCTAAATTTAGTAGTGAAAATGAGGACATTACCATTAACCCCACAGGAACAGATTGTAGGAGAATGATGTTCGCAATTGTACAAGAAAAAAAATTTAGTAAACTTATTAGATGAAAATGACGAGCTTCATACACAGACACATAAACTATCAAAACTGACTCCAGACTAGATGATGTCACTGGTGAATTCTGCTACACATTTAAAGAAGAATTAATACCACAGGAAAAGAGGCCCCACATCATAGGTCATTAAGCAAATGCAAATCAAATTCATAACTAGAAACCACTTCACACTCATTTGGATGGGTAGAAAAGATAATAACAATTGTTTGCAAACTTATAAAGAAATTGAAACTATATTAGATTGCTAGTGGGAATATAAAAAGTTACAACACTGTAGTAAACAACTTGGCCTTTCCTCAAAAAGTTAAACATATGGTTTAAGAAATTTAACCATGTTAGGCTCAGTGCCTGTAGCTCAGTGGCAAGGGTGCCAGTCGCATACACTGGACCTGGCAGGTTTGAACTAGGCCTGAGCATGCTAAACAAAACAACAATGACAACTACAACAAAAAAATAGCTGGACATTGTGGCCTGTAGCCCCAGCTACGGTACTTGGGAGGCTAAGGCAGGAGAAACACTTAAGCCCAAGAGTTGGAGGCTGTTGTGTGCTGTGACACCACCGTACTCTACTGAAGGTGACATAGTAAGACTCTGTCTATAAAAAAATGGAAAGAAAGAAAGAAAAAAGAAATTTAACCATGTTAAATTGTGTTCTCACCATGAAATTTCACTCCTTAGAGATATACTCAGAGTACTGAAAATACATGTTTACTACAAAAATTTTGGTGAAAATGTATCAATTTGCAGTTATGTAAGATAAAGAAGTCAATAGCATAAAGAAGTCAACAGCCTGAGGAGTATAGTTAATAATACTGCATTTTATGCTGCAAAATAGCTAAATGAGTAAATTTGACATGCTTTTACCAAAAAGAAAACAAAAGTACCCAAGGAAGGTGATCCATAGGATAATTTACTTCACTATAGAAATTATTTCACTGTATGTGTGTGTGTATGATAGTACCTCAAAATCTCATGTTAGCCTTGGCGACACAGCAAGATCTTATCTTTATAAAAAGTAAATTAGCCAGGCATGGTGGCACACTTCTACAGACCCAGTTATTAAGGAAGCTGAGGCTGGAAAATTGCTTGAGTCCAGGAGTTCAAGACCAGTGCTTTCCAATCCAGGTGACAGGTCATTACCCTGTCTCCAAAAAGCAAAACAAAATTAAAAAATTCTCATGTTGTGTATATATATTAATATATATAAATATATATATTATTAATATATATAAATATATATTAACTATATATAATAATAAATTAAATATTTAAATATTAATAATAGCATCAAATTCTATTTGTCTAAATATACCATTCAAAGAGAGATGAATTGATAGGGAAAAAGAATGTGACTGTATACAAGAAACTCACTTCAAAGTGGTGTAGGTAGAGTAAAAATAAATGTTGAAAGAAGATATGTTACATAAACAGAAGTAAACAGGAGTGGTTATGTTAAGATGAAGTTCACTTCAGTGCAAAGAAGGTTAGTAAGACTAGAGAGGTACATCTGACAAGGATAAATGGGTCATTTCACCAAGAAGATATAGCAATCCGAAGTGTGTGATACTCTGAATAACAGGCAAACAAAATGTCATGTTAAACAAAATACATATAAAAATGGAAGGAGAGATAGACTAAGGAAATTGTAAAACTACATAGAACTGAATGAAAATGAAGGACATCAAAATATGTAACACACAGCTATATTATCACCGAGAGGAATTTACATCACTAAATGCTTAGTTTACAAAGGAAGAAAGATCTCAAATCAATAAACTAATTTTTTACGTCAAAAAATTTGAACATTTTAACTCTTTAAAAATAATTCTTAGCTTAAAACACATATTGCACAGCTGTACAGAAATATTTTTTGTATCATTACTCTATAAGCTTTTTCTAGTTTTTAAAAGTATAATTTTTTTTATTTTTTAAAATTTTTTTCTTAAAAACTAAGACACAAACACACACATTAGGTTAGCTCTAAACTGAGTCAAGATAATCAAGACATCATAGATGATAGGAATTATTCAGCTTTATTATAATCTTACGGGACCACCATCATAGTCTTGCATCAAGCAAAATATTACCATAATCTATCCACTATGACTGGATTTGATGAAGAATTTGTATATAAAATATTTATACAGAAACATCTTTGATAAGTTTTATGAGAAAAACCTCTTGAGAATCCAATAAGAAAATGAATATACTTTTCAGTGAAAAAAATATACAGGTAGAATATAAATTCATGAAAATATATCCAAAATCACTTTCCATTCCAGTCAACAATTTCCCTGTTGGTCATTCATCACTGATGGATAAACGCTAATGTTTACACTAAACCTAGACACAAACATCATAGCTTTGTTTGTAATAGTCATAAACTGAAAACTTTGATAAGGTAAATTGTTTTTTAAATGTGGTACCTCCATGTTATGTAATATTTAATTCAGCATTAAGGAGATTAGTGATACCTACCAATTAGATAGCTACATGTTTGAAAAGTATGTAGAATTTATAAAACTAATCTCAAAAGATTATATGTCATGTAATTCTATTTGTAGAGCAAAATAACAGAGATGAATATAGATTGTTGGTTGCCAAGGACTGAATGTGGTGACGGAGGGTAGTGTCTATGGCTATGACAGCAACATGTGGGATCTTTGTGATGAAGCTGTTCTGTGTCTTTCTCACGTGGTGGTCAGGTGAATATAAACAAGTGATAAAACAGCATATATCACACATTCACATGGATGTACACCTACACACACACAATTAGCACATGCAAAACAAGTGGACCTGAATAAATGCAAGAGTCTTTTCCAAATGCCAATATACTGTTTTATATACAGCATGATTAAGAAAGAAGTCTCCATTGTGGGAAATTTAGATGAAGCCTATAGAAAATTTTCTGTATTATTTCTTATAACTGCATACAAATCTATAATTATCTCAAAATAAAAAGCTAAAAAAAGAAAAGTAATAGAAACAAAATAGTTAAGCAGTTCAGTTTATTTAGAGAAAATAAAAAAGAAACAAAATCTGCATTGTTTTTCTTTTCTCATTATTATAAAATCTATTTTTTGAAAGTTACATATTTCTTTGAGTACATAGGGACACATTTAAATGTTTTTTTAGAAAACTTTTACCATTGCAGACTTGATTGTTAAAAACTTAGTTCTGTAGAAATAATTTTATCTGAGAGAAATGAATATTCCTTGCGTAATTTAATTCATTTGCAGAAAATGCCACAGATGCTCTTTTTGAGTCCCACTATTTGAAAACAATACCTCTATGAGCACCTGACATCCTGATTCCCTGGTACTCAAACTGGTATACTTTGAAATTAAAATTTCCTCTAATTTTTAAATACTTAGCAGTTTGCACCTGCATAAAATTTCTTTCTAAGACATCTTATTCAGAGTATGAGGTACTCATCATGAAGTGTGCATATGGCTTTCTCAGTCTTTCTTTTCCTTTACACTGACTGGTGTTCTGTAAAAGATTTTGAAGTTCTATGTTGATAATCATCAGAACTTGGTTTTCTAACCAAATACTGAAATTTCTTGTATCCATATACATCTAAGGCCATGTGGTCAAGTATCTTCTTGATGGTTCTCTCAGCTTCTACTTAAGCTAGGTACTCGGAAGTGCAGTTGTTATTACACATTTTTCCATTTTAGTTTTTATTCACAATATGTAGAATAGAAAAATATTTTTCTGTTGGCAATGCTTTTCAAGAAGTACAGACTATGATACTTCTTCAGTAGGCAAAGCAATGAGCTACATTTTAGTAATTGTATGGCATATAATAGAGGATAGTTTCCTTTGGGGTAATTCATTAGTTGAACCCATGGAAAGGACTTAAATTTCTATAATTATAAGTCAAATAGGTCTGAATTTGACTACTTTTGTTGAAAAAGGGACTCTTCTTATGAACTATTAAGGATCACTTAAATCTTTCCATTTAACTCAATTTACAATATAATTCGTGTGCACAATCTACTTGCCTTACACTGTGATAGGTAGTAGAACTATAAAATTCTGGTCTTTATTTTTTTCTATGTCAGGTTAATATGGGGGTGTAATGGTTAGGTTACACTGTTAGCATTTGTTAGGTAAAGTCCAAGTTGTAGTTGTGCCCTTCGCCTAGAAGGTGTTCCATATACTCTCACATTATACCCATTATTTAATCCTATTGTGTTATTTATTTATTCAATTTTGAGAACAGGATCCAACAGGCATTACTTAACAAAGATTTATAAGACTGAAACCAAGATCTCTTATAAAATAAGAGACAGTGAGGGTGGCGCTTGTGGCTCAAGAAGTAGGGTATTGGCCCCATATGCCAAGGGTGGCAGGTTCAAAACCAGCCCTGGCCAAAAAATGCAATTAAAAATAAAATAAAATAAAACAAGAGACAATGAAGAAATTGGCCATCACCAGCTGGAACCCAGAAAAACTCTACCTTAACTATTCTATATACTGCTAATAATATATTAGCTTCCCCCCTTTTTTTTTTTTTTGGAGACAAAATATCACTCTGTCACCTTCGGTAGAGTGCATGGAATCATAATTTATAGTAAGCTCAAACTGTTGGTTCAAAAGATTGTCTTGCTTCAGCCTCCCCAGTAGCTGGGACTACAGGCACAGGCTATGAAGCATGGCTAATGTTTTTCTGGTTTTGGTAGAGTGGAGGGTCTTACTCTCCTAATCTCAAGACATCTGCCTGCCTTAGCCTCTTACAATTATATTAGCATTAGAAACTCTAGCTAGCTCAAAGACTACTTACAAATGGCAAAGCAAGCCTGAGAAGAACCAGTATATATAGTTTAGAAAGAGGAGCGATCCTCAGTTCCGGAAATTCTCCACACATTTCCCAGAAATCTTATAAATAAGCCTTCGTTCTGTTTCTTTGCCACTTTAATAAATTTATGTTTTGTTTTATTATGTTGTATGGCTCTTGAATTCTTCCTGTGTGAAGCCAAGACTCCACTTGGCCCTGTGGCTCAGCCCGTTATGGGGTTCACTTTCCTCTATCAAACTTACTGCATTCTTTACTCCTTATAATAACTCTTAAGTTTTTATATTTTTCCTGTTCCCCATGACAAAACAAAGGCCATTTTACTTAGGTTAAAATATAGTACAATATATGACCAGAGCAAGTTAAAAAAAATTATAGCATAAGAGGTTACTCTTTCTACAAGTAACAAACCAGGAAATAAACAACAAGAGTCCTGTTTGGTTTCAAAATCTTGGCGTACTGAACAGCACTGACAGGTTTCTGGTTACATGAAATAAAGATGCATGCTTTAAAATTTGAAAATTCTAAAATATAGCCCACGAATGTTTCCTAGTGAAGTTCTATAATCATTTGCAACTGAATGCTTGCTTTGAGACTTGGGTACAAATCCTGTTATAATTTTATAAGAGCTACTTTATGTTCCTCAACAAAAAGGTAAGTAGGGTATTACCACTTGTGGCAGAATGACTTGTACAAAGATGTATTTTATTTTATGTATTCAGAACTAACTCATAAAAACCAATTTAGCACGAGAAGTATAAATTGGTAGGATGGTTTTTCTTCTCTTCTTTCTGAGGTTTAAGTGATTTTGGGAACTCTATTAACCCTGGCATCTTCCAGGAAGGAGTTTGAGAATAGTAGTTAATTTAAGAGCATTATTCCTTTGTAATGTGTAAGTATATATTTTCTTCCTCATTCATTTCTTTCAGTGTGAAGGTGATGAGTCAATTTTACCACGTTCCTCTAATTGTTATACAAAGTATGTGGTAGGTTAGATAAATTTGAACTGATATTTTACAAATTAGGAAAATAACTTGATGACATATTCTGATATTTCTATTTAACTTCCCTTATGAAACTTAATATTCTGGTGACTAGAGTGCTCTTCAAATTTTTTGTTGTGTTGCTCTCCCTGAACTAGGTTCCTAGCATACCATCTTGACAACTTAGATTCTCATGTCATAATTTAAATGATTCATTAAGTATTTATTGATCATTTTGTATGTAATGCCCTGGGGAAGCGTTCTGCAGAGGACATTTTTGCCTCTTGCTTTAGTGCTAGTTGTTATAAACAGAGGTGAAGTGATTTTCTTTCCATCATTTCCTTTCAGGTTTGTACATGCTTTTAACTTCTGTATTATAGCTTCTTGGACACGGTGAAGAGACAGCATAATAAATGAAATGTAGATAACTGAAAAATTTCTTTCCCTGGGTTAAAACCTGGCTTAACCAAAGAATTTGCCACATTGTTCTTATGACATTGCCTTTGGTTTGTTTCTCCTTAATACATTGGAAGTGTCAAAGCTCAACTCTCCTCACTCAAACTATCTTAGCAGACAACAGAAGAGAATGTTTCCGTACTGACAAGCATTTTATACCTCCTAAGCAATAAGAGGTATAGTTTCCCATGAATTTTGGAAGTTAACGTGTACCACAAAGAAAATTTATCACCTCTATTACCGGGTGGCCATTGCTCTAGCAGGAATTAGAAGAGGCCTTTTGGGGAAGCAGGAACTGATGAATTAGGCTCATCTGAAATCACTTGTGGCTGTAAAAGATGCTGCTCTAATAATCAGGATGTGAGTCCCAGTGTTCTGGAGAAGTTCCAGTTCTATAATTACTTCTGCCTTCCTACTTTCCTCCCTGTAGTTTTAATAGACTTATTATTTTATTTTGTAAAGAAAATTAAAAAGCTAATAAAGCCATGTTCAGTTAAAATAACACTACAATAATTTAAAATGTACTTTCTGAAATTTTAAGAATAAACTGACTATATATTTCCCTATCAAAATATTTAATTGCATGTTTCACATAAACATGTAGACAATTAGAAACAGATGTATTTCAATCACTGTAAAGTACATGTGAGATTTTGAAAGTTTCCAAAATGTTCAAAGTTTCAAAGAGAGCTTTAATAATGCCCTTGCCTATTCTACAGGGGAATTGAGAATTGTCCTTAATAGCTCAATCACAAAGGAAATTGAAAAAAAGAATAGTTGTTTTGAAATGTAAATTTTTATATACTATTTTGCGTTGTCATCAATTTACTGAGTGGAAATCCATTGTAGATTAGCAATGAAAGTTGTGTTAGACATATGTCATATGAATATCATATTATATTTTAATATTATATTATACAGTTTGAGCATCCCTAATCTGAAAATCTGAAATGCAAAATGCTTTGATATCTGAAATGTTTAAGGACCAACATAATGCTGTAAGTGAAAAATCACACAGACTAACACAAACTTTGTATCATGTTATCATTTAATTAAAAAGTTATTAAATACCTTCAAGTTATGAATTTAAGGATATACAAAGCACATAAATTACTTTTGTGTTTAGACTTGGGCCCTAGCTCCATAATATCTTGTTATGCATATTTGAATATTTCAAAATAAAAAACGACCCTCCAAAATCTGAAACACTTCTAGTCCCAAAAATTGGAGATAGTGAATGCTCAGTATTATCTGATTTTCTAACCTTCAGTTATATCACATCAATGACTACATAGCAAAAATTATATAACAATACATTTTTCCAAAAAGAATTTTTTACATATTAATAAAGATGTGACCTTCTAGAGAGGAAAACATCATTGCTCTGCCACCTTATTCTTACTGTGCTTGCTATTCTGAATAGAATATACTCATTCTTATGAATATTCTCACCAATGTAACCAGTATACTCCAGAAATTACAAGTTGGAAAATTATTTGAAGAGTATTGCAGCAAGACTGTCTAAAGATCATTTGTAGGGGTTTGGCAGAAAATATCTTAGCTATCAGAGAATGGCTTTGCCTGATGGGCAGTGTCTGTCAGTATTGGATTAGTGACTTAGGATATTTGGTGGCTGAAGTGAGCATTACTTTTTTTTCTACCAGTGTTAGTAGCATAGCAAGAAAGCATTAAAGTGGTTGCTTACTTTTACAACATCTTTTCTCATAGGGCTGTTCAATTGTTCTATAAAAAAAGTAATGGCCTTTTACGAGGTTAGTAAACCACAAATGAATGAAAGGTAGTTCTAGAGTTAACAAGCCATTGGCCCTTGAATGTGATACCTTAATCTCCAGAGCAAAGTATATATTAATCAGTCTTTCCTCTGATGGATGATTAGGTTGCATTCTAGTTGGAAATTTTGTTCCTAATGCATGGTAACATTATCGCTTTATTTTTCTCTTGCATGTAGAACTTGCAATAGGAAGTAAGAATATTTCCGCTCTCCTCACTCACCTCCACAATGTCCATTCTTCTCTTTGCCAAGTATAACTGAATTCTGAGTCAGAATTTCTGGATATTCAGTACTTTTATCTATTAACATTCTGACTGACTTTTCAGATCCATTGACTTCAAGTATACAAAAGATACTATAGAGTTTAATATTTGGGGTGCTAATATCTACCTTACTCTCTGAAGCTGTCATTTTCAGATATGGAAATTAACACCCTTGCTAAAATGAATTAACCAGATTCACAGAGTGAGATGCAATCTGTCAAAAGATACTCAACAAATTCCTCATAATTTTAAGGTAAGATGAATTTCATTAAGATGGTGACATGGGAAATGGAGAAATTTTTTTTATGGTAGAAAATCAAAATATATTAGATTTCCAAAGCATACCAGTAGTACAAATATAGATATTTTATTGCATAATGCAAAATATACTACTAGACAGAGCTTGTCTGTTTATTTCTCCTGGAATACAGGCTGTTTTACTAAGTGAAGTGTGGAGAGTCAGATGAGCATAATGTACAATACACTAGTCTGTCCCTCCCCACTTCCAGTGTCAATTTTAACTTTGTCTACTAAAAATAGTAGTGATTTAATCCTGTGCCAATCACTTGACTTTCCTGAAGCTTAGAAGGAAGTTGAACTTCATTGTTTTTTCTAGTTCTGAGATAGAATATTATAACTCTCTAGGATACAAAATCTTCAGTTTTATAAAATACGTATACCTTGTTAGATACAAAAGACAAATGCATTGATTGCAAGTAATTTGTAATAGTTTAGGATTTGAGTGGGAAATTGTTTGAAATAAAGTCTCGTATTTGTTTGCATTTTAGTTTTCACTTTGCATGTACCTAGGGTATTAGATGCACATTATATGTAGTTAATCTTTACAAATTAATTCATCCCAAAAATTAATCATATACATGTACTTACACTTAAATTCATATGGAAATTCAATGAACCTAAAATAGTCAAATAATCTTGTAAAAGATGAATAAAGTAAGAGGACTAACACTATCTAATTTCAAAATTTATTACAATGGTACAGTAATCAGGTAGGATGGAATTGGCATAAACAACAAGCAGATCACAAAAATAATAAACTATAACAGATATTCCAGAAACATTCTTTCTTACACATACACATATGATGATTTTTGACAAAAATGTGTGCAGATAATTTAGTAGCTAGAACAATTGATATTCATATGCAAAAATAAATAAGTAAACAGAGATTCCTTTTTATACCATAAACAAAATTCATTTGTATCATGGATACAAATGTAAAATCCACTTACAACCATATAACTTCCAGAATAAAAGATAGGAGAAAACTTGTAACCCTGGGGTACACAAACACATTTTAAGATACAATACCAAAAACAAGGTTCACAAAAGAACAAACTGATGAATTGGACTTTATTAAAATTGAAAGCTTCTCATCTTTGAAAGACATTATACAAAAACAATTTGTAGACTGGGAGAATATATTTCTAAATTTTATTTCAATAAAAGACATATTCGGAACCCTTAAAATAACTCAATTTAAAACAAATGGGCAAAAATATGTAAATCCTTTCACAGAGAAGATATGTGGATAGTTAATAAGCATGTGAAAAGACACTTCGCATCAATAATCATTAAGGAATTAAAAATAGGGTGGCACCTGTGGCTCAAAGGAGTAGGGCGCCAGCCCCATATGCCGGAGGTGGCGGGTTCAAACCCAGCCCTGACCAAAAACTGGAAAAAAAAAAAAAGAATTAAAAATAGATACCACAATGACATACCACTACATAAATATGATAGTAGCAAAAATTGAAAATACTGAACATTCTAAATATTGTCAAGTATAAGTAGGAATTGGAATTCTCATACACTGATTATGGTGACGTAAAATGGCACGGTCACTTTTAGAAAAAGTTTGGCAATTTCTTAAGTAGTTAAGCATGTATGTTCTATAGGGTCTAGCCATTTTACTCATAGGTATTTATCTAAGATAAGTAGAAGCATATGACCATATTAAGACTTGTACATAAACAATCACAACTTTAATTATAATATTGAGACTCTGAATGCAACCTAAATGTTACTCAATGAATGAATATATAAAGAACCCCTGGGATAGCTATAAAATTGAATATTATTCAACAATAAAAATGAAGGAACCATGGATAGATATCACAACATGGATAAATGTTAAAAGCATTATGCTGAGTGCAGCAAGTCAATAGTATTATGATTCCACTCATAGAAAATATTAGAAGTGAAAAATGCAAATGAATCTCTAAAAACATTGTAGAGAGCATATCACTGGTTTGCCTGAGAATGTGGGAAGGAAATTGGTTAAGGAGGGAAGAATGGAGGCAGAGAAGGATTCCAAAGGAACATGTGGAAACTTTTGTTTATAACGATTGTGGCATTGGTTTCCTAGGCATATACATGTGTTGAAATTCATAACATTTTATACTTTAAAAGTATGCAATTATACCTCAACAAGGCTGTTTAAAACATGTGAAAGATATTATCCAAAACTTAACCCTTGCACGTAAAATTCTTGGAACATTATTGGTGATTTATAAACAACGATAAAACACTACAGGAAATAAGAATACTATATAAACACATAAACACACACACTAGGGATTTATTAATGCAAAGTGAATGGAAAAATTACTCTTAAAGGACAATATAAATGTAGGGCAAAGTGGAAAGAGAATGAGAAAGACAGAAGGAAGTGGAAATAAACCTTTGATTCGTGTTATACTTCACTGTGAATTTGAAAGAAACAAAGCAATTTCATTAACCTCTTATTTGTTTTATTGTAATTTGGTTGGTGAATATTGTAACTACAGCCCACACAAGGTCAAATAATATTGCTTATGTTCTCTGGAGTCCAGGCAGTTTTAATTGCACATTGGAAAACAAATATGTTTTCACTTTGCAGTGTGTGCAGTGTTTAAATGGAGGAGAAGGGAACATCTGGGGTGTTATAAAATGAGAGGCATAACTACAAAAATTAATCAGCTGCTATTTTTTATTGCATGGTGGTGAATGACTTTCAAAAGACCACAGGATCTGTGCTCATTTGGACATTGACATTAAAGTGTTTTAGGTTCAGTATAACATCATTCTAGCATGCCATATCAAAAGACTGTGCTATGAAGAATAATGCTAGAAAAGAAAGTAAGAATGGTCAGAGGCAAATTTGTAAGACCTCCCTTTCCTTTGCTAGTGAATATATTATTCTAGTTGTGGCAACTAAATGTTAATGATGAAAGGTTTTCCAGGCTATTTTTTATCAGATCATTTCATATCATATATTATTTCTCTGTGTGTAATATTCTTTTTGAAGTCTTTATTTCTTGATCTTTTTCTCTCAGGCATGTTTGCTGGTATAAATCCTATATATTCTTTGTGCTCAGTGTAAGCATTATTGTTCAAAGAAAAGTCTCCAGTTTTCAGGATGGCTTTAGTGATCCTATTTGTTAACTATATCTCATGTTTATCCCTTTGATAGCATTTAATCTACCAGATTGATTATCTGTTATCTTTTCTGTCCACTCTGCTGTATGAACCTGGACCAATGATCATGATTCCTTCATTCAGTTTGCATAAATGCATTGAAACTATTAAGACTCAATATATGCTTGATTGAAAGCATAGGATTTTGTCCTTTTTTTTCCTGAAATATTGCTAAAAAGATGCACCAAAAAGACAAAACTTAAGTAAAGATGTAGCATACTAAATAATTAGGAAAGCCAAGAGTTACACTGAAAAAATTATAAAAATTTTAAAACTCTTTTGTTCAAATCAGCAACAAAATTAAATGTAGCCATACAAATCCATAACCACACAATGAGGGGATACTGTAGAAATGCATATCGATTTGTCCAAGATAACCCCAGAGAAATTCCAGAAGCCATTAGCCACTCTGTTAAACAGTGTCCTAAATGATAACTAACAGGGCCAGTCTTCTTCCCTTTATATAAAAAATCTCTATTTTTGCTTCACTCCTATGTTTAGTATAGCTAATAAGGTCACTTTGCTAAGCTACGATGAGTAATTTGTGTATGAAGTCTCATATCAGAGCATACTAGAACTAGAAAGAAAAGCAGGATGGTATTTTTGGTAACTTTAGTCCACTCCCACATGATTTATACTGCTCACAGACCAAAGTACATCCTACCCACTTAACATGACCAGATTATTGCCCTGAGCAGCTGCATTTTGTTCTATAAACACAGATTTTTGCAAGGAAACCCATTTTTTTTTACTGATCATTTACTATTATGATCACTCTATTATTTATATGAATGGATAATTTATCATCATCAGGTACGTTAATGGATAATGTATCATCATCAAGTACTTCTCTTGAAGAAAGAGAAAAAAGAGATAACAAATCAACAAAGATCAACTTTTAGGAAAATAGAGAAATACATCATTTAAAAAACGTATACATTAGATTGTCAGATATTCAGGAAGAGTCACACACACAAAACAAGAACAGGATATTTCAATAAAACAATTGGAAATTATGTAAACATTAAAAATATTATTTTAAAAATCTCAATTGATTCAATGAATAGCAGAACTCATGTATTTGATTGAAAATTCATAATTGGAATACATATTTTTCAAAAATTTCAAGAAAATCAACTTAAAGCAATAAAGGGATGAATTTATAACAAACACTAAGATGATTCACTACGATGACTTCTCCTAAATACCAACTGTCTTAAATAACAACTATTAATGACATTATATTTTATCAGTTATTTCATCCACATAAGCTACAATATAATACATACACACACAAAGGCAAAAATATGCAAAGCCTCTGTGTTAGAAAAGATAATAGCACTTCAAAGATGCCTACATGCTAATGTCTATAACTTTATGAATATGTTACCCACAGTAGAAGGCAATATACAGAGATATGATTAAGTTAAGAATTTAGATGACTTTATGACATTATAAGGGTGCTTTTAAGAGGAAGGAGAGAGAGTCAAAGTCAAAGAAAGGGGAAATGCCAATGGAAACAGAGTTTGGAGTGATGCAAGTTAAAGATTGAGAAGGAGTTCTCATCGCTTCCTGGCCTTTTGGCCAAGGTCAAGTGTGAGAAGGAGTTCTCAAGCCAAGGACCAAAAATGGCCTCTAGAGGAAAAACAAAATAGAAAATGGATTCTACCCTGGAATTTCAAAGGAAAAAGAAAAGCTGTATCGAAATGTTGATTTTTCACTCCATAAGTCTTTTTCAGAATTTAGACTTCCAGAACTTTAAAATAACAAATCTGTGATATTTAAAGGCACCAAATCTGTGGTAATGTATCGCAACAGCAATAACAAGTTAATGCAGCATGTAGATTTTGGATAAATCAAAACTCTAACAGTTAGAAGGGATGTTTTTAAAGTTTTGCATATGTATTGTAAAAATATGAATTTTTCCCAATTAATCCACAAATAAAAGCAATCAAATTAAAAAAAATTGTAAGATTTTTAATCTTATCATACTCACTAATTTGGTCATTAAAAATAGTTATTAATCACCTATTATGTGATGGACATTGATATATTTGCTCATAGAAAATCGCAGGCAAAAATAGAAATAACATTGCTTACACTGAGGTTATAATCTTGTGGAGGAGATACAATAAATGAAAAAATATGTATGTACATATGTGTTCAGACCATAACCAGTAATATCAGAAAATTATATTAGAGCTACAATCCAAAAACTGAGTATGAGCAGCCTAATTAGAAGGAAAGGTGGGATAGATTGTGCAGAAGCTTTTTGGTTTTATTTGGTGCAAAGATTCATCACACCTTGTTCATGGTTCATAGAAAGAAATGGAAGCATATGTTAAATTTTGCTTTAGATATAGTCTAATTGAAAGTTTCTATCTTTACCCAAATTGCACAATTTCAACACAGATGCACAAAGCTATGCATTTATGGGAGAATGCTTGCTGTAACATTTTTTTATTATATGATACTAGTAGGAAAAACCTAAATATCCATGAAAGAATACGCAAATAATGAATATACAAAGGGTGCAAAAAAATGTATACACATTTTCAGAAAGAAAAACACTGTATGAAAATTGTAATACTCAATAGATAACAACAACAAAAGATGAATGCAAGTCATGTTGAGCATCTCTTGTAATTGCAGAAGTCAAACATGACTTGAGTATTATAAATGGGCATAACACACACACATTTCAGTTGAGGAAAAAATGTAGTGATGTGTTTTTAAAGTCCATAACACGTTAGGATGAGAAAAAAGTTATCACTATCTGTATGATAGTAGTTTTAATTATCAAAACCTATCATGCGCATGTGTAAATTTATAGAAATATGTACACATATATTTCTGCTTCTACATACTTTAAATAGATTATAAAGAACACATATTAAATATTTACTGATGCTTTTTTATAGCTGTGTTCATTAAGGCATGTATGGGATACAGTGTGCTGGTTTTATATACAATTCGAAGCACTTTCATCAAACTGGTTATGGAAAGTGGAGTTAGGCAAATACAAGAACCTTTTGATTTGATTTTCCCTACTGTATTTCTATATTAATTGAATTGATTAAAAACAGAGAACTTATAATTTTGATGTAAAAATGTGTGAATAAAAAGTTAACTTAATGAAACAAATTGAGGTTGATGTTAATAGAAAACATCAGCAAATTATTATGTTTACCTTGTACTTACTACCCACCGACCACCCAAGTGATGGAAAACAACTGAGTCTTAAATTGATGATTTTATCCCAGTTTACTTAAAAATCTGTAAAAGTAAATATGCTGAATGTCAAAACTATGTGAGAATTAATTCCTCTTTCATACTTGATTATTGTATTTGTTTGTATAAATGCACATAATAATACTTTTCAAAAAGCCTCTTATTTAAGTTAATGGAAGAAACTATAAACAAATATAGTCAATAAATTTGTTCAGAATTTTTGGTATATAGTATATTAACCCAAAGTATCTTGGTGATATAATCAAAATCCGTTTAGCACCTTCTGATTTATACAATGATATAAAGAAAAAAATAAAAGTGAGCATCTACAAGGAGAACAAATATATCCTTAATACTCTAATTCCTGATCTGATTATGTTTAAAGTTTGCTTCTGTAAGAAAGAAAACCAAATTTTCTGAAAAGCAAACCAAAAAACCTAAACACTTCATCGTATATTTCTGGAATGTAAAAAGCGAAATTTTAAATTTGCCAAGTAAAAATTAACTTATACGATTTTGAAATATCATTACATCTTGATAGTTTTATAAAAAACAATGACATATATTTACAACTCATTCTGACTCTTTGACCCACTATGGGCCTAAAACAGAGAGAGCCTCCTTTGGAGGCAGACGTTCTCTTTGAGAAATTCAAAGACAATAAAAATCACTCTGTGGTTAGTTGCAATATTCCTACATCTCTTTCTTGGCAAATCAGTTAGGATAAAACGCTCAGTATGGGAGGGCGGGGAAATCAGAGTCAGGGACAGTCTTCCTTTTCACAGTTTTATTAGTACAATAGTTTTTATGCTCTTCTATAGTTATGAAAAAATAGTTTTGACATTCAACATATACAACATATGGATTTACAATTAATGCAAATATTTATTTAGCTTGCTTACTATAATGTCACACAAAGTATGTGGCATCATCATGAATATACAGACTCACATTCTGTTCCTAACGCCCTTTCAGAACCCAATTGAATTCACATTCTTTTTGAACTCATATACAACAATTCCAGTTCTGTTGAGCCTGTTCAGTTTTATACTATAATGACCATACATTTTTTATTTAACTGTGCGCTTCTGTGCATTAGCTTTGCCATCACAGCTAGATCATCACCTTTGTTAATGCAAATATGTTCTGTACCTACTGGCTGAACTGACATTCTGTATGATATATTTAATTAGTTAATTTCCAATTAGAGGATTGTGTGGGATGACTTAACTTTCAAACAAGACTGGAGAAAACTTTCAAGCAAAACTGGAGAAAAGTTAAGCATAAAACTAATATCTAGAATGAAGTAGTTGTTTTTAAGATTTTTATTATTTTTTTGCCCTTTTATTGTGTATTGCATTAAGGTTTTTTTTTAAAGGCATAGCATATTTTTGTATATAAAATGCTATCCTGTAACAAATTAAAAACAATATTTTTCACTAACATATATCAGTTTATTGATACATATGGGGACCCTCAACACTTAGGTTTTATTTGTTGAGAATCATCAGCATTTAGAGTAGACCCACATTTCGCTAGTGTGGTAGTCCCTACCTGGGTCACTGCAGGATTTGAACTGCTGATGTACCCTGAAATCTTTGGGAGTTACAGAAAATCACTACAGAGGTGAAACCTAAGAATATTTTTCAATGAGGCAATCTATTCATCAAATGTTTGTTAAGTATCAATTGTGTGTCAAACATTGTTCTGGGTCATGAGAATGTACCAGTGTGTGCTGGGAGAAGATAAATTGTGTCTTTCAATGACCTAACATTCTAGAGAGAAAACACTAAAAATTTTGGATGGTGGTAGGTTAAAAAACAAAAAAGAAGTCTGGGTAATAGAAGAATGGTGTGGAGTGAATTATTTTTTCATTGTGTCTTGGGGGAAGACTTTTTTGATAAAAGTCATATTTTCTGATAAAGTCATTGAGTTGAAGACAGAGTTTGTGAACCATGAGGAAAGGGTTTCTGGCAGAAAGAATAGCAAATATCAAGACCCTGACAAAAATCATGTTCTAGAAAAGTTCAGTAAACAGGAACTGAATTGCACAATGGGAGCGCGGGTAAGAGCTAAGTCAGAGAAGCCCCTGAGATTTGTGCAGAACTTCCTAGTTGCCAGCTTTCAGAATCCCTTGTAGCAGGGTAAGCGTGGAAGCAGGCAGGGCAGTGAGAGATCATCTCACAATCCCTTCAAAATAAGGTGCTCAGATTCTGGATATATTTCAATAGAAAAGCTGAAAGAATTGAGTTTAGAGGGTGAAGGAAATCAGATAAGGATTAATGTTATTCGCCTACCATTCTTAGAGGTCATATCTTACCTATTCTTCGAAATGCCTTGGGTGAAAGAAGGAGCAAGGATGTAAGGGCAAGGGGATAACAACAAAGACAACTAACATTTACTGACCAGGAACTTTGAGCCAAAGAGTTTTGTATGCATCAAACCCTGAGATATTCATGATAATTCTCTGAGGTATATACTATCGATAAGCACAGTTTCAGATAAATAATTCCAACACTAAGTATGATACATTACAAACCCTAAGGTAGCACAGCAAATAATTGATGGAGGCAGATGATGAAACCAGGCCACCTGATTTCAGGCCCTAAATTCTTAACAAAATATCAATGGACCACCCACTTTGTCATAAAAGGCTACATATCAAGTATTTTCCAAAGACACTCTGTTTTATCATAACTGTGAGGTAAATATGAGGAAATCAATACTTAGTGAGGATATTAAGCATATCAAAGATCACAGAGGTTTTAAATAGTAATGATTACATTTCTGCTTTATAATGACATATAGATTATTAATTGAGCTATTATGAGAAAAAGAAGGGCACTGTATAATCAAAAGTTTCAGGATGTACCAGGTTATTTTCTTTCTTGCTTGCAGAAACTCTGATAACCTTTAGGAGTTTCACAAATATTGTTATTATCCAAACCAAGTTGTAACATGCAACGTTTTCTAGAATTAATTGACCACACTTATAGGTTTGGGAATTCTGCTTTAAAATATTTTGTATCATGATTTTTGTGACATCTACTGTGAGAAAAACAACTCCTCCCAGAAACCAGATAAACCAAATTCCAAGGGAATTTTGATGTCTCTTGCAAGAGGATTCATAGAATTTTGAATGGCTTCAAAGGAATCCTGTGCAGAATTTTTAACCACATCACACTTTTGAAAGAAACAGAAAATGTTCCAAGTAACAAACAGTGGAGAGGAAAATGGGACTTGCTATAATCTGCATTTGTATCCAGTCCATAAAATAATCAAATTTATCACATTCACTTCCTTTATGAGACGAAATATGCATATGTTCACTGGTTTATCAGTCTTGGTATTCAATAAGCGTAGTATTTCTCCATAAATATACATCTTCAGTGTTTGCATGGACATGGATATTTCTTAATAATATTAAGCCCTGTCATATGATTCAATTATTGATAGAATCATATCATTTAGATCTTTAAAAACAGCTATTTTGATTCTACAAGCTACAACAGACAGATAAATACAAGTTTATAAATTTGCTAGATGGTGTTCATATCTCCAAGATAGGAAAAATCCCACAGGCTGATGAATAAAATCCAGATTTGTTCAGCTCATGAAACAAGAATCTCATATCTAAGTCTATAGATCTTCAAAGCTAGCACAACATGCATCAGGCTTTTTCACTTACTTGGTTTATGACATTAGACACGTGACTAATAGTAACAGTGGCTAACTTTATAGAGCTGTAATGAAGATGATTTATAATAATACTGATGATGATAGAGTTTACAATAGTTCATGTTACGAGTCCTGTCAGTGTTACAAGTCCTTATTAAATGGAAAACTATCACAATAAATTGAGTAATATAAAATAATTGTCCTTTTTAAAATTATATATCTCTGAAAGTTGAACTAAGCATTGGCATGTTACTAATCCTTCACAACTGAGGGAAGTAGAATGTATTGAATGATATTTACGATACCAGTTTACTGGGAGCAAAGCACAAATGAATGCTGTGGGAAGGGAAGTGAATTATTTTGGACAATGGGTATGCTCAGAACCTGCCCCGATGTATAACTATTAATTTTTGAGATTTTTAAAGTTACTTGCAAAGTTCATAACAAGTTCTTCATTTGGAATATATCATGCAATTATTGATCTGAATAAGATATCTCCTGATGCAAAAGGCTTTACCAAGTGTGTATACTAATTTTGAAAAAAAATTGCATGGTGCATTTCTGCTAGAAACTAGAACACAGTATTCTTACCACGCAGGAAGGGTAAAATTACTAGCTAGTTAGTGTGCTGCTTACATCTTGATACAAACAGAAAGGCAAAAACGTAAAAGGTCTGTGATGATCACCTAGTAATAAATATTATGTCTTGTTGTTTGATTATAAAACTAACAATGCTCGGCATTGGGATAAATCAAAAAATAAACTATTTGAGCTTGGTACCCATAGCTCAGTCTGTAGGGCACTGGCCACATTCACCGAAGCAGGCAGATTCAAGCCTGGCACCAGCCTGCTAAACAACAATGACAACAGCAACAACAAAAAAATAGCTGAGCATTGTGGCAGGCACCTGCAGTTCCAGCTACTTGGGAGGCTGAGGCAAGATAATCACTTAAGCTCAAGAGTTTGAGATTGCTCAAGAGTTTGATTGAGATTGCTGTGAACTGTGATGCCATTGCACTCTACCGAGGGTGACGTAGTAAGATTCTGTCTCAATAAATAAATAAATAAATAAATGAATAAACTATTTGGAGAAAATAAGTGTATTTCAATTCACATACATCTTTATTTCTCTAAGTCTGAGAGCTAATTAATTTCAGAAATAAAAATAGTGATAAGATGATTACAGAGTAGCTCAAGAACTTAAATTTGACAAAGTTCCGTTTAGAAAAATATTATATCACTTGCCTGATTTTTTAACAGTATTTCCAAACACGCTTTCTGAATTTTCTCAAACTTTACAAGTAGATAAATTGTCTGACAGACTTTGGCTTCCTGTTGATGGTTTCCACTCTTTTTCAGTGTTTTCTGAGAATTATAAAATGAACACAACTAAGATATGTCTAATTAGTTATGGCACAGAGGCGAATTGACACACATACAGCTTCTGATAGAAGTTACTGATGAGTTCAAGTTAGTAGGTTAGGCAACAAATTTTTCTTCAGTAAAATAATATCGAACAAACAGAAGAAATGAGGATATACAGCATACGACAGAGTGATATGTCTCAGTGACGAGCAGCTTCACAGCATAAAGGCTGCTCCTCTAACGGGATAATATAAAGGGGCATCTTGCCTCAGACACGTCTCCACTAACACACAGTCATTGTGTTGGGGCATTTCTTAAGTCTAATATTTCCCTCTGCTCAATCCTGCTGCCTCTTTCCTTCCACTTCTATGAGGATAATCCAAATCAGACACCCAAACAAACTTCCTTCAATTTATTTTCCATATCACATCTTTTTTTCCAAGAAACTCGACCTTCACGCAGTGTTCACAATAATCCCAGTCCATCGCCATTGTCAGCTACTGAGAGATGCATATGATTGAACAAAGGTAATTGGTCAAATGACCAGACAAATGATCATAATTAGTCATTCAAAAATGTAATAAATGTAGGTCTGAGGCAAGGAAAACTCAGAAGAAAAATGCAATGTCCTAGAGAGTGATCAAAGTCTTTTTAGATGAGGACACCTGTGGTAAGTAAAAAGCAAAACGCTCCTTAAAGCTGTTCTCATCTAAATCCCTTGAATTTGTGAGCTTGTTACTTTACATAACAAAAGTGAGTTTGCAGATGTGATTAAGGTTAAGGACTGAGATGGCCCTTGATTATCCAGGTGAGTCTGACAGCTGCGCAGAAGCAGAGAACCTTTCCATGCAGTGGCTCAAGTGGGAGATGTGACTATGGAAGAATTGTTGGAGGGATGCAGCGTTACTGCATTTGAAATGAAGCGAGAACTAACGAGAGTGGTTATCCATCAAAATTTGGAAAAGGCAAAGAAAAAGTATCTGCCCTACAGCCTCTCAGAAAACCAGCTGTGCTAGCATGTTGATTTCAGCCTATTGAGACCTGCATTGATGTTCTCACCCATAGTACTAGGAGACAACAAATCTGCATTGTTAAAGCCACTAATTTTACAGTAATTTGGTACAGCAGACTAACAGAAGTATAATACAGCATCTTTAAACTGCCACTCACTATAGTATTGGAGACACCAGTGAGAGGAACTGAAGGCTTAACTATGGCCATTGAAAATGTGGTAATGAACAAGGAATAAGAGTCAATATAAGCTGGGCCTGATAGTTCACACCTGTAATTCCAGCATTCTGGGAGGCCAAGGCGGGGGATCACTTGAGCTCTGGAGTTTGAGCTTGCTTTGTGCTGTGATGACACCAGTGCACTCCATCTGGAACAGAGTAACATTCTATCTCAGTAAAAATGGGACATCAATATAGTCTTCCCTTTGAGACATCCTGTCTATTGTACTTTACATAGAACAAAATCCAGATTTACGAAAATGTGAATTAGTGTTTATGTATAAGTAATACTAAATTAAAAGGTTAGATATATGTTATAAATGCTTCATCTCACATCAGATTTAAAATACTACCAAAGAAATTTGGGGATACTTCTTTTAGGGGCAAATAGTTGCTATTCACTTTCGTTACCTTATATTTTTCCTTGTCTATGAAGCATGAGCGCATTTATCCTGTCCTTTTCGAGTTACAGGTACTTCACTGACTATAATTATAAAGCTTTTCTTCTTGAGTGTTTTCTTTTCACTGAATTTGGAAGAAATTGCTTCTTTTATCTCATCTGATTTGACTGAAATACTTATACTGTAAAATGCTGACAGACTAGTTCCTCAGAAAGAAATGCCACACCTATTTTTCTATTTGGGAAAGTGGTTATGGAGTTTCAGTGATCCAAAATTAATTGTTCTGATGTAACTGAAATGACGGAATTAATAATTAATTTTGGAATAGTTACAAAATTTATACATAGATCAAAGTTGCTAGAAATATTTCATACAGACACCGAGTTTGTAAGACAGTTTTAATGCATCATGTAAATAAAAATACAGAATAAGCAGTATGCTTATATCTACAGAAAATTAAGTATAAACCCGGTATCACTGAAAATGTGCTGTTCGAAGGAGAATTTTCCAAGTGATCTTTAAGATGTCACATTTCATGGTACTTTCAAAATATTATGTATTCAAACTGATACAGGCAGGCTGTAAATTACACAGTTAAGCAAGGTCATTGATTTTCCTAAATATATTTTTAATACATTTTACTTATTAATAATACTACTTGTTATTCCACTTACCTTCTTGTCAAAATTAACTCTGACAAGTAGGAACTAGGCTAAAACAAGATAATCCTTTTAACTGCGATATAAGTAGGTTTATTTGTTTCATTTGCATATTACTTATAATATTCAATATGTTATGAATTATAACAAGACAATAAAGACAAGCAACCATGACATACTTTCTCTAACACATGTGGAGCATACACAGTGAACATCATTGTAATTTACATTGGTTTTCAATTTGTCTCTCCCAAGGAATCGTAGGCAAACTTGTGTGATAAGATACACAATATCACACAAAATTGTGTAGTCTATTCTTTCACCTATTTTCCTTCTTTACTGAATTCTACTTAAAACTAAAAGTCAAAGTGAGAATCTTTGCTCTAGGCTTCTTTGAGTTTTTCAGATCTTGTACCATACTATCATTATTGAGCCTTCAGAATATGTCTTTTGAACTCAATGGAATTGAATGTAAGACTTTCCCTGGTTAGGAATGAGAGATCCATACATGGAGATAGAAATGGACATCAAATCACAGCTCAGTCAGTCACTCAAAAAACCAGGTCAGAGGGCTGCTTACCTGCCCCGTAGTTTCTTGATTACAAGAAAAATATCTTTTTAAACTTCCTTATAAGTTGCTGTACAGATTAAATGATGGCATACTAAATTTATATGTTTATGTTGTTTTATGTTAAAGTTTTATTTTGGTAATGATATTCTTAATTCCAAATAAATATTGTTTATCCTTTTTATTCCTTGTTTTATAAAAGACTGTGGCCGTTCATGTTTGTATATTGACTAGAATTTTTAAAGCTCTTATGCACTTGAGTCATTTTTTTCTGTTGCACATCTTTCTCCTTCTTTATTGACGTGATTTTTTCCCCTCTAAACTATCAGATGATCAGGGCTGTTTGCTTACCTTTTGCTTTTTAAGAGATGGGGTCTGGCTGTGCTCTATTTTTCTTCAGATCCTAATTCTTGAACAAGAGAATTTCTTATGAGTAAAGCTAATATTATGCTTGCTTTAGAAAGAAAATGTTTATGCTTTATTGACGTAAGGCTACCTTTTAAGAATAGACGCATTTTACTTAGATCTTGGTAGTACCAGGAAACTTTTTTTTTCTTTTTGCTGAAGTCTGCTCCAACTTGTATGTTTTGGGCTCTAATGCTTTTGCTTTACTTTGATCTAATCTCATTTGCATTCTATATTCTAGAAGTTCTTTAATTTTCTGGCTCACTAGTGGCACCTTTTCATACTTATAAGCCCATACTTCCTTAAAGACATAAATTTCTCAACAACCTGACATAGCATCATAGAAAGCAATTTGAAAGAAGAGAAAAACTACATACATTTTTATTTGCTAACAGGTTTGTGCATTCTTTTACAGTTTTATTTTATTTTTTTAAATTTCAGATTAATATGAGGTTACAAATGATTGTTTCAAAATTTAGCATAGTTTTGATTCAGCATATAAATTAAGCATAGTTACACATAGTTCACATTTTAGCATAGTTTTGATTCAGCATATATGAATGAAAAGTTTTATCTTGCATTTTTCTCACATTACTATATATGAATTTTATCATGTGGCTATAATTTAAGTAAGATGATAATTATTTCCACTCTTGAGCACTTAAGTTGATTTTATTTTATTTTTTTACTATAAGCCATACATGTTGTATTTAATATGCTTCTTTTACGTGGATTATTCTTTATAAAGGAGGGTTCATTTGTGGCATACGTGAGCAAAAAAAGATGCAAATGGCACTGGAAACCAAGAAGGGGGAAAGAGGTGAGAAGTAAAAAGTTACCTATCAGCTATAATGAACACTATTCTGTTGATTGACTCACTAAAAGCCTCAACTTACACATTATACAAGGTATCCATGTAACAAAAGCAATTGCAACCCCCCTCATATTGTGAAATTAAAAAGAAAATACACAAGAAATATTTTGATGAATATTTGCATTGATTATTATAGTTTTACCTGAGATCTTTAATATTATATGGGAGAGACCATCACAACCTTATTTCCTGTTTTAGTAGAATGTGAGTTTTCTATTAGTTCTTTGAATGTATATTGGTGGCTGTTTTCCGTAGTTCTAGCCATTCTTCCTGATCTTTTGGTTCTGCAGATTTCTGCTTGTGGTTATTCACATAGACTTCCCACATACCCTAACTCCAATTTTATATTCCCTCAATTTTTCTTATTTATGTTATCTATTAAATGTTGTGATCCCCTTAGTGGCTTTCCCTTGCGATCTGCTCTCATGTCTCACTTCCTTGTTTAGCTATTACAATGTGCTGTCTTCCTTGATCCAGCAGGAAAATTTTATAAACTATAGGGATCTTGAGAATTAAGTATTTAAACTATAATATTAGATATTTATAAACATTTTTTGACAGACTGAAATATAAAAGGTGAAAAAAATAGGACAAATGTTTTGAACTTTTTCTACGTTAAGGGAGAGTAAGACACAACTTCCAAGTCAGAACATACACTGCTAGTTTTGAGAATTTTAAAGTTCACCAAACTAACTACTATAGTTTTTTTATTGTTAAGGAAGACGATAGAACATTAAATTTTCTATTGTAATCACTTTAACTGTGCTGTTTCATGGCATCAAGTCCTTTCTCATTGAGTACAATTGTCACCATCATCTATTTCCAAGACTTTTCTTACCTTCCCAGACCAAAACTGTACCCCTTGAACAGTAACTGTACAAGGCTCCCAAACATGAGTAACCACAATTCTACTTTTTGTCTCTGTAAATTTGACTACTCTAGATACCAAGAACTAAATAATATATAGTATTTGTGCTTTTGTGTCCATTTTGTTTCACTTATCGTAGATCTTCAAAGTTAATTCATGCAGTAGCATGTGTCAGAATTTCCTTCTTTTATAAGGCTGATTAATCCCCCATTGCATTCCATATTTTGTTTCTTCATTCATCTCCAGATGAACCCTTGAGGGGCTTCTTCTCTTTGACTACTCCAAACAACCCTGCTATTATAACAAGTATCTGTTTGAGTATCTGCTTTAAGTTCTTTTGAATATATGACCAGTAATGGAATTGCTGGATCATATAGTAATTAAAAGTTTTTAAGAACCATTACACTGTTTTTCATAGTGGCTGTACCATTTTGCATTCCTACCAACAGTGTGCAAGAATTTCAAATTCTTCACAACTTTTCCAACTCCCTAAATTTGTTATTTTTTGAATTTTGGTTTTCAGTGCTAGCCATCCTAAAAGGGTGTGGTAGTATCTTACTGCTGATTTAATTTGCACTTCCCTAATCAGTTTAGCACTGGAGAAATGTTTATTTATGTAATTTGTCCATTTTTAATTTTTTCCCAACTGCAGTTTAACAATAAAAGTTTTAAATTTTGAACAAAAGATGAGGATAGATATGGAATAGAAAAGATACGATGAAAGACTTTGGCCTCAATCCAGGGTGCTAGGCTGTATCTGGATATTTTATATGTGTTGATAGGGAGGGTAATGGAAACCAGTTGTTATTCCCTAGGGATTACTATACTATAGTAGAAATAATGGGTAACAAAGAGTCCACAGGTTATGGGGAAATGGAAACATCTGGAAGCTCTAGACCCCCAATCAAAACAGATGGTTTTTTCCCCAAGGGATATAAAAGTAACTACTTTCCTTAAATTAGCCATCTGTCTAAACAATCATTTTTATCAATTAATAAAGAAGGCATTTGAAGTGCTTAGAAATTTGTTAACTCTAAAAATAGGAAGGAAAAAAATGAACTATGATTTGCCCAATTACATAAAGACAGGATTATAAGACATATATATTGAATATGAAATAGTATCTATTATTTTTTGCTCTTTCTGTAATAGTCTGTGAAGGAGCTGAATTGGTATAAAAACAAATCAATAGATGAAACTCATCTGTGATGACAAATTTGACTTGCTTGACAGCAATTTATATGATCATTGATCACCGAGATCAAATCAGGCAGTACAAAGCCAGTCACATACTCTTGTGATATAATGAAGTGCTGGCTCATGGTGTTAGACTGGTGGTAAATTCAGGAAGGTGGGTAATTTTATTATATCTTTTTTTTTATTTCATTATTCCAATATGAATTAAGCCCTTACTACTTTCCTCACCCTTTTCCCCATTTCTTATGCTACCGTCATATGAAAACATTTACAGTTCTGCTATCCATCTTGTTTTACCCTAACAAGTCCATGCAGATGCTGGTGTCAGCTTCAAATGACCTTCACCTCTGCAAGTTGGCACACCTTTCTCATTCTTGTTTTCTGTGAGGCATTATTTTATCCTCCAAGAAAGCTGATGATACTGTCTTAATCCCCTCACTGTTTCCAATATGCATCAGTAGTTCAGCATTTACTGAACTACTCTCACTGAACTACTCTCACTGAACTCTCACTGAATTTATTCATTATAAAAAGTTGACTCCCATAATAATGTGTGATGAAATAATAAAACAGACTGTATCTTTGTAGCCCTGGTTTGTTAAAATAAAATTTAGTAACAAGAAGTTTGTTAATGAATAAACCAGATTGGAAATACCATTGACAAAATGATCTTTCTTTAAAAGAAAATCACATCACTGACTTTGTTAAACCTTTAATTCTTTGTTGCTTAAAATAAAGAGCCCTGGATAGAATTACACACTCTCAATTTTCAATCAACCAGAAAAAATAAATTACAATTTTTAAAACAGTTAACTGTCTGGATACAGAGAGACTGCTATTTGCAGTCCTGATCCTTTGGGTTTAGGGTTGAGATTTACTATATAGGATTACTTAAAATCATCAATCCAACACTAAATCTGAAAACTTGTGTAATTCAGACATGTTGGTTTCCTACCCACTCCTATAACTTTGAAAAGAAAATAAACTCTAAAAAGTTTAACTATAAACTATAGTTAAAGTATAACTCTAAAGAGAAAATAAAAACTTCCTGGTGATCGGGAAAGCTGATCTAATCTCTTAGCTATTTGCATAACTATTCTCAATCAGACAAGATGGACAAATCTAAAATTCATTCACTCTGCCCTGATTACAGGAATATAATGTTTCTTCCCCTCTCCCACCCCCACTCAAATTTCCTGGGACCATATGCATCAGGTGGAAAGCTCTCCTCTAGGCAGGGCTTGTATACCACAGTAAGAGTAGCAAAGGTAGGTATACAGCAAAACTTACCTTTCCTCCCCGCCCCCAATACACAAAATATCAGTCCCTGATGAGGTCATCTATCTGAACCCACAAGCCTGACTAGATTAAAAAAAAAAAACAAACTGCACACTGCAAGTTTGTTGGTTCTTTATTAATGTTATATATGAATAGACATGTCTATGTATATAATATACAAGTATAATTGAACATTGATATCCACCATTCCCAAAATTCTGGAAAATGGCTTCCATTTTTTGGTATATTCTCTCAAGCATGTACACATCAGTCTCAGTTGCTTTTTTTTTTTTTAATATGATCTCATCCCATTTTTTTCTCAATAATTTTCTGAGTAGGGAGGCTTTGCTCTTGGCCGCCCTTAATGATGTTGCTTAAAAAAGGAAGCACTTAAAATGAGCTTTCTGTCTGCTTGTTATATCCAAGTGGGGAAGCACTTTTGCTTCCTAGTCTGTGCCTGTTCCCCTTAGTGCAGCATTCTCCTCCGTTGATGGATTGTTTCCTGTCTGCAATCACTAACCACAGTGTTGTGCAGTCTAGGATGCTGCACATTAACCCAGGCTGTCTCACTGTTCTGTCCTCTTAATTTAAATGCTTGTCTCTTTCTCACTCAGTCTAATAGCTCTTTTCTTCCCCTCCTCTATTACCCAGCATTGTTTCTCCATCATATCACTTGCAATTTCCAAGATGACATATTTTACTTCAGATCATAGCTCATTTAGTCTTTTCTCCTGCTGGTATGCTAATAGCATCTCAAGCTAATCATTAATTTCCACCCTGTGGTTTCAGTAATTCCCTCCATGCTAAATCTTGCATAGGAAAATTGTTTTAGGTTTGGCACCTCAACTTAGTCTAAGGGAAAAATGAGCCAGAAGATGCTGTGTCACTGCCAGAGGCCCCTCTGGTCAATGGGAGCTTTATTGCTCACCTAGTTAAAGAGTTTTAAAGGGGTGGAGGAGTACAAAGCAAGACATGACATTAAATTTGCTGCTTTGTGTGTGTTTAAATGAAGTCTTGGAGATGAATGGGGAATGTTTTGTGAAATTATTTTTATGTAACTCTATAAATAAATACATGTTATTGTGTATAAAGATAAAGCATCAAAAGAGATAAAAAATCAGAAAATATTACTGCTTGGAACATCTTCAAAAATCAAGTTTAAGTTCTTTCTTTTTACAGATGGAAGAACTGAGGCCCACAGAGCTCAAAAGATTTGCCATAGGTCATGCAACCAGTTACACAGGGTTTATTAGTAGAAGATACAGGCCTGTGGCTAACTTTAATTTGCAGTGCCTGAGATAAGAGAACATACAGCTAGTTCCAGATTCATGGTCATATCCACTTTTCTCTCCCCACCTGGCATTTATCTAGGGCAAATACAGCTTTTCTGTGCATCCTGATGCAATGGAACATATTCAGGCTCCTTACACATAGCATCTCCCCCACACCTAGGTAGTTACCACCACTCTGCTGTGGTCTGTGTTTGGGAGAACAGCTCAGAGAAGACAAGCAGCAGAATGTAAAAGCTAACTCCACATCTGAACTGGAGCTCTTTCTTTCTCTCCGTATGTATGTGCTCCTCTGATTCAAGTTTCACAGTTCCCTGCCAAACAATCTACATTTGGAAGTAGTCACTAAGATGCCTGGAATGAGAAAGTGACCAGGGGATATACCCCTCCCATATCATTTTTTAAATCAATTTCTCCAATTTACTCCCCATGTAGTGAATAGTCTCAACCCCCAGCCTTACATTCTACCCCATACGATCAACACTTCTGATTCCTGAATCTTTTCAAGGTTCTTCAGCATAAATTATCTTGCTATTCACTTGCATTGTCTTCTGCAGGCACTTGACAGTCACCTTTCTCAAGTTACCAATGCTTCATCCACATTTCATCATTGGAAATGGGGGACCATCTTCCATCCACTAGAGTTTCCTCTTCTGTTCTCTTTGTAGCTACAAAGGCACAATTTAAAAATCTTTGGTTTTCATTTTATTAAAGTTTCAGAAGGTAGTAGAGAATCAGTCTAGGTTCAGCTTCCAATCACTGGATACTCTTTAAGTGGAATAAGGAGAAGCAGATTTATTATTTATTACTCATTATGATGTGGCTCGCAAAATTACTGAAAGGGCTAGACAAGCAGCTCTTGACAAACTCCCTGGAAAATGCTGCTGAATGAGACCACTAAGGAAGAGGCTGATTCTGATGCTTGAGATAATAGAGAAAGAGAAAGCCACCAGCATTACTGCTGACTCCAGTACCACACTTTGTCTGCCATGAACCGGGCCACAAAAATGTTTGCCCCACATCCTTTTATAAAACTGCTTTCTAAATTTAGATTTCTGATGCAGCTCATACAAACAAAGCATAATTATGATCTTGCTTGCTGGCAGGAGCCAGATTTCTGCTTCATGATGTTTTCTTTGCCTTCAAAATCAAATGCTCACATTTTGGCTCAGTTCACTCTGAATAATGTGTACAATCTTAGTTGTAATGAAGCACAACCTGAAATCTGGTAATGCAATGCCTCCATGTTTCTTTTTATTTCTTATAATTGCATTGGCTATTTATTCTTTTTGTTGTTGTTATTCTATATGAAATGAAGTACTATTTTCATAATTTCTTCAAAGTATAACGTTTCTACTTTTATGGGGATTGTATTAAATCTGTAGATTTCTCTGGGTAGTATGGAAGTTTTAACAACATTGACTCTTCTCAGCCATGAGCATGGTATGTTCTTCTATTTGTTAATATCTTTTGCTATTTCTTTTCTCAGGGTTTCATAGTTCTTTCTGTAGAGATCCTTAACACAATTTTTAGGTATATTCTCTGCTATTTCACTTTCTTTGACTCTACTGTGTCTCTGATTTGATTTTCAACTTGATTGTTATTGTCTATATTAAGGCTACTAATTTGTGAACACTGATTTTGTAGCTGAGATGTTACTTTATTTCTTGATTGCTTCCAGGAGCCCTGTGGTGGTGTCCCTGGGGGGTTCTAAGTATAAGATCATATCATCAGCAAAGAACAAGAGTTTGACCTCCTCTGCCCCCGTTTGGATACACTTGATATCCATCTCTTGCCTAATTGTATTGGGTAGAACTTCCTGCACTGTGTTGAATACCAGTTGTGATAGTGGAGATCCTGGTGTGGTTCCAGGTCTAAGTAGGAAAATCTTTCAGTTTTATTCCATTCAGTATGATGATATTGGCTGTGGGTTGTAGATGGCCTCTATCAGTTTAAGAAATGTGCCATTTATGCCTATTTTCTTAGGTGTTCTAGTCAGAAGGGAACACTGAATTTTGTTGATTGCTTTTTCTATGTCTATAGAGAGGGTCATATGGTCCTTGTTTTTGTTTCTACTTATATGGTGAATTATATTTATGGATTTATGTATGTTGAACCAAACTTGCATCAAGGTTGGAATAAAGCCCACTTGATCATGATGTATAATCCTTTAATGTGTAGCTATATTCTGTTTTCTAGGATTTTATTGAGTATTTTTGTATTGATATTCATTAATGATATTTGCCCATAGTTTTCCTTTTTTGTTGAGTCCTTTCCTGGTTTTGACATCTAGGAGATGTTTGCTTCACAGAACATGTTGGGGAGTGTTCCTTCCTTCTATATGTTTTGGAATAGGTTCTGCGACATAGGTACAAGCTTCTCTTTGAAGGTTTGGTAGAATTCTGGTGTAAAACCATCTGGTTCAGGACTTTTCTTTTTTGGAATATTTTGTATTGTATTGTTGATGCAATTTCTGTGTTTGAAATTGGTCTATTCAAAATTTCTAACTTTTTCTAGTTGAGTATATAGTGATCAAAACACCATGGTACTGAGGCTGAGTACGGTGGCTCATGTCTGTAATCCTAACACTCTGGGAGACCTAGGTGAATGGATTGCCTGAGCTCACAGGTTCGAGACCAGTCTGAGTCTGAGTGAGACCTCATCTTTAAAAATAGCTGGGCTTTGTGGCTGAGGTAAGAGAATCGCTTAAGCCCAAGAGTCTGAGGTTGCTGTGAGTTGTGACATCATTGCACTCTACTGAGGGCAACAAAAAAGTGAGACTGTATCTCGTGAAACAAAAAATGAACAAACAAAAGAGCCCCAGCATGGTACTGGCACCAAAAATTGAGGTGTAGATCTAAGGAAGATAATAGGGAAGCTAGAGAGGAACCTAGTCACATGTTGCCATCTTATCTTCAAAAAACTAAACAAAAGCGTATACTGAGGAAAAGAAACCCTGTTTAATAAATGGTGCTGGGAAAACTGGTTAGCCACATGCAAAAGTCTAAAAGGTGACATGCACCTCTCTCCACATACCAAAATTGACTCTCCATGGATAAAGGACACAAAATGACCAAAAAAAACAAAGGTCTTAGAAGAAGCTTGAGAAAAACCCTGGATGATATCTGTCTGGATAAAGATATTATGAATAAAAGTCTATTGGCAATCACAGCAAAAACAAAAATAAATAAATGGGACTAAATTAAGCTGCAAAGCTACTGTATAGCTAACTAATGACACAACAATTAAAACAAACAGAAAAGATTCAAAAAGGGAAAAGATATTTGCATGTTGTATTTGATCTGACAAAGAGCTGATAACCAGAATCTTCAGAGAACTCAATCAAAAAAAAAAAAAA